>NC_143422.1:12938125-13241250 GCF_059467195.1 Physcomitrium patens | reverse complement strand
AGGACATAATTCCATGAATTATAACTTGTTTGTGGCCACGAGAAGCGAGTAATATCAATTGATAGACAAGAGATGGCAAATCTTGGGGCTCAACTTCCTTCATGTGACTGAAAATTTTCTTGAGAAAATCTTCAGTCTGATCCGAATCTAGGAGCAGCTCCCGCACCATGCATGCCATCCTCGTCAGCAGCCGTTTGGACCATGGAATAGCTAGGAAACGAGACACAATGTGTTCCTTGTATTCTCTTCCACTTATTTGAAGGTTGTCGCCCTAGATCCATGCAACGCGAAGATTACTACGAGTCAGAGCTCCTTTAAGGTGTAAGTACAAAAGGTCGATATATATACAATTGCACACAATTCAATGACAATCATCCTTCAACTTTGCTCATATCAAATCACGCTTGGCAAAGAAAGATAGATTATTCGACAAAGGCTACGAACCGAGTGCACACCCTCACCAGAACATTACAATCTTGTCCTACAACAATGTTACCGTTCTATAGAACTAGTAAAAGATTCTACAGTAGACCCTCACACACTGTACAAAAATAAGGCACAATCAAGGACTCAAACTATCAGGACCAATAAACGTATACCTGTTCTCCAGACACGAGCACCGGTTCAGTTGACGATGATATTATCGACAAGCAATTTGGGAGAAGCTCTAGGCTTCTGCCTTCATCGTTGGCCCCATCGATCTCCAAATTTGACACTACTGCTTCCACGACCGATGGAAGAAGACGGCAGGGCAATGAGCTCAGCTCTTGTGCAAAAAATGAAAGACATTCCAAAACCTTCCTGTCTGTGCAGAGCTTCTGATCATTTATTAACTCAATGACGCGCACAACCACCAAAACCAAAAGCTTGGCGGACCTAGAAAATTCGTCCTTATCTACCAAAGGCATCAAGAAACGAAATAATGCTCGTGTGTAATCTAACACTGCTTGTCCAGGATTCCCATTCCTACAACGCTTATCGAATGCTTCCAGTATTACTTCATCATTCCTGGATAATATAAGCTCTGCAAAGGTACGTTGCTTTTCCGTCAGCTGGGAGGACCCTGCTGACAACACCTCTTCAACAATCTCATCGTCGAACTCCATTGGACTTGAGTTCACCAAAACGAAAGAGAATAATTGATTAACTCATGATCCGAGGGGCATATGTGGGCAACAACTGACGAGGTACAGAACAAAGGAAGACCTCGACGTGCAGCTTTGCACAATTTACTTAGGACATGAAAACTTTGCATACACTAACATATAGCACCGTCGTAGGATTCAATCAACCGAAATTGACATAAGAACTAAGAATCAACGCAGCTGCATCAGTAGAGCAGAACATCCTGTCAGAACCTAAATAGTGCTGAAACGAAACAATTTCAGGGTGACGCAATGCTCTTTCACTGTGTAGCTCCGACTTCGACATTTCATTCCTTGCAACGGCCTATGATCTATACAGATGATTTGCAAGGTACAATTTCTAGCAGCAAGAACATCCTACAAAAAACCTGAGGAAGTCAAATGGTGACCAGGAGTAACTTATAAACGAATATAGATCGTGCTGGTGAATGCTTGAATGCTAGCAGTGCTAGTGAATGTCTTAGCACCTTAGTGAAGAACCAGAATGACCCTCACACAAGACCAAATTTAGATGAAACACCATTCAACCAATCGGAAGGAACAAAGCACAGCAATATCGCTTCGTTCCCGCATCCACGCACGCGGACGAACTAAACTACGGCCAACTGCGGGGGTGCAAAATTATGGATCTCGTCAGTCTCTGGACGCGAGATATGATTTAAAATCCTACGCGAGGATCACAACACAGTGTGTATTCCAATCACAGAGACAACTGCGGCAACTAAAATTGCGATGTCGAATCATAGGTAAAAAAAATTACTCAGAAAATCACAGGCATAGACGAACACATGAAAATTCTGCCGTGCGCAACTCGAATTCACGCAGGAGATTCTGAGTCGCAGCAATGTGAAAGCTGTCAGGAATCCGAATTGCGGTGTAAGGCCACACCGAAGCGAACTGCACAGCTTCACAGCGAAGCCTCTCGTGGAAATCGACTCATTTCGCGCGGGAATGGATGAAAGCCAAACTTGTTTAGGTTTGCATTTCAAATTCCACTCAAAGCGTTCACGTAACGCACTTCCTCTACCGAAGAGGAATTTGTTCTGTTGCTGTCTCAGCCAAAGTCATTCTCCCGTTATTGATGATATCCGCCAACGGGTACATACCAGGGTATCATTACATATCAACCAATATATCAACCTGGACCAGATAGAGTTAAAATATAGTTTTTTTTAATGGTTACTTCATATAGTATCCTAGTCCATATATTGTATGATATACGTGAATGGGGTTATTTCTGGAGGTACTTTTACAAGTTGATTGTTTAACACATATTGTAACTAATTATAATTTTTTGTAGTGTATGGCCAAAGTGTGTGTGTTAAATTCTGCCACTCTACTAAAGTTCTACCAAATAATATATTTGAAAATTTTCAGTCGTAAAATAAATACCATGGTTGTTTGACAATAAGTCAACACTTTGAAAGCATGACATTCCTCATGGTTATGTAATGAGATTTTTTCTCTTAAAAACAAACATTAGAACTGTGTATGTTCATTAAAGCTACATTTTTAGTGCTAAAATTGCAGAACAATGCTACTTTAATTATATCAATAAAACATGATTTATGAAAAACTTGGTGTGATTTGTAAAAAAATGTTATTATGTCAATATAAAATACTTTCATCATATAATTAGGAAAAATAAATTTGTAACTGCATTGATCTAATACTGAAATTTCAAAAATAGAATTAAGTATTTCAAAACACATTTTTATTTATTTATTCATTTTTTATTTAGTTCTTTGATTATTAATAAGTTATAAAAAATGTTAATATAGAGGCTTATAATTTGAATTACAAATCACTAAGACATTTATTATAAATCTAGTAAGAATCAAATTTAAAAAATAATTTATTATATTACACTATGTTAATAAATTATATCTTAGAAATAAAGTTTTTCTTTGGAACATAATGAAATACATAATTATACAAAAAAAAATATAAAATATTAGCCAATAAAAAAAATTTAAAAAAATTAATAGTAGATAATATTTTTAATAATTTTTATAATAAACGAATAAAATATATTTCTAATTTTACTTTATAAATCTAAATAATATTATTTTTGTAATTTTTTCTAAAATATTGATAATAAATTGAGTTCAAAGAAGTTTTATTAGAAAGTTCTAAAATTTCAAAAAAACAAATCTATACAAGATAGAAAATATCTTTAAATTATTAATAAGTAGAATGCATTCTTTTTATTTGATTACTTATAATTTATATTTGTTTTTTTATAAATTTTTATTATATCTAAATAAGCATAACACAAAAATCTACATGTTTTGTATATTTAAAATTAAAATTAAAATATATTCCAACTAAAAATACTTAAAAACATATGTTTGTTCTTTAAAATAATTATTAAAATAAAGTTTTACTAAAATATTTTAAAAATTAAAGATTAGTACTATCTTTATTTTATTTTTCATAAAAATCTTTCACTTTGATTTCTATTTGTGATTTTTATGTATTTTAAAATATGTAAGTATTAATATATAAGAAAAAAAAAATTGAGTAATTTTTTTATTTTTTGATTACAAATTTTAATATAAAAAAATGCTTCTAACCATCAAATATATTACTTAAATATATAGAAGTGAATACATGTAAGTTATATTGAAGAATTATTTTTTGACATTGACATAGGGTAGACTTACAATTATTCTTAAATGTATCATCTGGCTATTAAAGATGTTTTATTGCATATAAAAAAATATAAAAGAAGTGTCTGTAGAATAGGCAAATAAACTTTGTAGTAAGTTATTGGTTGGTTATTAATAACCTTGAGAATTAGACTGATGGTTAGGCAGTTTAGTTGATAACAATAGGTTGTTAGTGAAATAAATGGTTAAGAATTCAAAGGATCAAAACCTTTGGAATCTGCTGGGCGACGGTGTCGTATTACGTGCTTTCCTGCTCGAGAACGCGCCGGGCCTTTGGCTGTAGAAGGTAGTATGGAGATTCACTAATATTCAAGCAGTCTATCGGTTTTTGACTGTTGGAATACAAACGATTGCAAGAATATATCGTAAATCTATACGGATGTCCTTCGACTGCTCGCCGAAATCCTTTTTGTCCCAGCCAGTAGGTCTCCATACATTACAGAGAACCCCGAACAACCGAATCTGCTAATCTCCGTTACCGCTT
The DNA here is from genome assembly GCF_059467195.1 of Physcomitrium patens. NCBI lineage: Eukaryota > Viridiplantae > Streptophyta > Bryopsida > Funariales > Funariaceae > Physcomitrium > Physcomitrium patens. The sequence goes on along the minus strand of NC_143422.1, from coordinate 13,236,949 downwards.
TATATTCATGACCTTGTATCCACTGACTGTCTTGTTAAATTAACCCAATAAATTTCATTCACTCCGCATACTCAATCCTATAGACACCCTTTTAATTCTTCAATCACAGACATAACTTCGATTTTACAAAACAGTCAAGAATAATCACACCCACTTCATTAAAACTCCAATTCACCAGTACAACACATCGAATATTCAACAACGATTGCCCCAGTCTTCCCAAAACCCTATGAAGAAAAAAAAAACCCAATCCTCTGTCTTTTTTCCCCGCCCGAAGCATGAAGCTAGCTTTCCGACCCTTCAAAAAACTTATTCTCTCCCCTCTCATTTCTTAACCTATCCTCTCCTTTAACCCTAATTCTTCCCTCTTTCAAACCCTAGCCTCTAAATTTCTTCAATCTTCCGTCTTGGATCCGGAATTGGCTTCGCCGTTAGAGCTTTCTCCTTCGTTTTTATCTTTAAGAGATCTTTTTACCGAAAGGACGTTCCCGGAACGGTACAAAGGACGAAACAACCTGAAACGGAATCGGAGCCCCGTAATTACGACCACATTGAGTCGCCCGACCAATTCAAGTCTCATATTGGCTAAGAGGCCCGTAGTAAGATCTGGATGTTCCTGTAATTGGACCACATTGGGTTGCCCGACCAAGTCAGGTCTCATATTGGGTAAGAGGCCCGTAATAGGACCTAAATTGGATGTCTTGAAATTGGATCCAATTTGCTATTCGAACCAGGCTCACCCGTCGTTGAATTGGTCCTTTCCCTTTCTGCTGACTCCCGTTATTGGAATCGAATAGAACATTTCAGTATGCCCCAGCTGACTGTAACGGGGTGACTGAACCTGGCCTCTCAGTATTTGCACTGGAATTGGTTGTTGCTCCCAATATTCAAGGTAACTGAACATCAATAAAAGTCCCCTTTCTTTATATTTTCACTGTATACTCATATTACAACACGACATCCACCCCCTCTGAACTTGTGCATCCTCTGGCATGCACCAATTTATCCAATTGCTGTTTGATTTAGAATACATCCTCTACGTCTTTGTCCAGTTCGTCTTCGTCACCTTCATTATCCAAATCACTTTCATCTTCTTGTTGCGAAATCTTTAAACCTTCATTAAGGTCTTCCATATTCATCTCCGCATGTCTTCGTTTAAATATTTTTACTCGCTTCTCTGCAATTGGTATTTTCAATTTTGTACCATCTAACTACTATAATGAATAAGTCGCATTATCATGAACAGTTGTTACAACATATGGTCCAAACCAACGTTTTGAAAATTTCCGCAAAGTACTATGTTGATTATCCAGACTATTGTCATAAACAAGTACCCAGTCACCTTCCTCGATTGCTTTTGGTCTCAATCGATGTTGCTTATCAAATCGCGCTTTGTTTTGTAACCTTGCTCTTTTTAACCTTTCCAATGCTATCTGGACATCTTCTGTTCTTTGCTCCAATTGTCGAATCCTAATAGCCAGAAGTTCTTCTCTTGTCAATCCATCTTCCCATGGTAGCATACTCCAAGTAAGTACCTTTTATTCAATTGGCATAATTGGTTTTTGACCTGTCATAAGTTCTACTGGCATATATCCTGTCACCGAACTATGTGTTGTTCGATCAGCCCATAATGCAAATGACAAAAGCCGTGGCCACTCTTTAACTTTCCCATTACAAGCTTTAATTAATGCTTTCACAATCGGTGGGTGACAACGTTTGCTTTTTGCATTCCCTTCCGGATTATAAGCAGTAGTCAGTGATAGTTTAACTCCACATCTTTCAACGAACTTACGAGCTTCTTGTGCATTTAATTCTCCATGATCTCCAAAGATTTTTCCTACGCATCCGTAGTGGCAAATGACATCTTCAAGCAAAAACCTACAAATCCCCTCTGTAGATTTTGTCCTCAATGCTCTTCCTTCTACTTGATTTGATAAATCTTCACAAGCTAAAACCAAATATCTCATCTGCCATAATCCAACCGACATAATAACCAAATCAACAACCCATTTAAAATGAATAGCCAGAGGATACGTAGGATGAAGACCATCTCGATGTCGGATATTAGAATACGATTGACAGATTTCACATGACTCTACAAATGAGAGCACATCTCGATACATATTTTTCCACCAATATCGTTCCTTGAGTTTAGCAAAAGTAGCCCAGATTCCTCTATGCCCTGCCCATAAACTATCATGAAACTCCTTTAATAATTTTAGTTTTTCTTCCCTTTTGCCTATCACTCGTTGTGGCATCTCAATTCCTTTCTTCGGTCTCTTCCATAAGAATCCATCTCGAAGTAAAAATCCATATGCTTTTTTTTCTTATTTGTTTGAATTTTTCTATAGACCAATTCTCCTGCTTAGTCAAGGTATTCAAATAATGACCAATATCCAATAATTCTCCTTCATGAGATTCTTCAAGAAATACCTGTCTTCTCTGTTGAGATTTGATATTGAATAGAATTTCAATCCGACGTCATCAATGTCTTCAACCATTTCGTCCTCCCTCTCGTATCTTGCTCGAGATAACATGTCTACTACTAAATTGCCTTTCCCAGTAATATGTTTAAATTCTGGATTTAGTGACTTAATATAAGCAATCCATCTCAACATTGCAATATCTGGCGTTGAACAGTTAATAATCATTCCAAGCAATGGCAAGCAATCTGTTTTAATTATTACTACTGCCCCAATCAAATAGTCCTTTTCAGTTTTCATAGCCGAAACGACTCCCCAAAGTTTTCTTTTGACTTGCGAATATGCACGCTGACGAATACTTAAAACTTTAGCCCCAAACCGAACTGCAAATCTATTCCCACTGAAATCATCATGACCCACAGCCCATCCAATGGCAATTGGACTAGCGTCCATAGTAAGAATCACTGGTCTATTGCACTTATAATCAACCTTCTTCAATATTGGAGGTGACATCAATAATTTCTTCAATCTTTGCATTGCCTGAATATGCCTTTTTTCCATTTAAATCGGTAACCCTTGCGTAACAGTTCATATAATGGATCCGCTATGTGAGCAAAATGAGGGATCCAGATTCGATAAAATACATATGCACCCAAAAACCTACGAACCTCTGTTAAAGAATCACAATCCTCTTTCATTCTTCCAATTGTATCAACTTTAGTCGGATCTGGTTTTCTTCCGTTGTCGTATTATGTGCTTTCCTGCTCAAGAACGCGCCGGGCGTCTGGCTGTAGAAGGTAGTATGGAGATTCGCTGTTAGTCAAGCAGTCTATCAGTTTTTGACTGCTGGAATATAAACGACTGCAACAATGTACCGTAAATCTATACGGATGCTCTTCGACTGCTTGTCGAAGTCCTTTTTTTTTTATCCCCCCAGCCGATAGGTCTCTAGACGTTACAAAGAACCCCGAACAACCCAAACTGTTAATCTTCAATATCCCTTTGTACTTACGATCTTGTATCCACTGACTGTCCTGTTAGATTAACCCAATAAATTTCATTCACTCCGCATACTCAATCCTATAGACACCCTTTTAATCCTTCAATCACAGACGTAACTTGATTTTACAAAATAGTCAAGAGTATTCAAACCCACTTCATTTAAAAATCCCGATTCACCATTACAACACTGACTTCAGCAGCAATTGCCTCAATCTTCCCAAAACTCTACGAAGAAGAAAAATCCAAATTCTATGTCTTTCCTTCCCCGACCCGAAGCATGAAGCTTCTCTCTCTAATTCCCTTGATCTTCAAAAAACTCCCATGAAAACCGAACTAGTCACCTTACAAAAGCTTGACAAAAACTAGCTCCCCCGATTCCAAAAAAAAACCCCCCAAAAACCATTCTCTCTCCTAAACTTATCCTCTAAATTTCTTCAATCTTCCGTCTTGGATCCGGAATTGGCTCTCGCCATCAAGGCTTAGATCCGAAATTGGCTCTCGCTGTCAGAGCTTTTCTCCCCCCGTTTTTACCTTTAAGAGATCCTTTTACCGAAATAAACGTTCCCTGAAACGGCACAGAGAACAGGACAGCCTAAAACAAAATCGAACCCCGTAATCGGGACCACATTGAGTCGCCCGACCAATTCAGGTCCAATATTGGGAAAGATGCCCGTAGTAACCTGGATGTTCCCGTAATTGGGTCAAATTGATCCTCGCGTCAGATTGGCTAAGACCCGTAGTAAGACCTGGATTTCCCGTAATTAGACTCCATTGGGTTGACCGGCCAATTCAGGTCTCATATTGGATAAGAAGACCCGGATTGGATTATCGAAATTGGATCCAATTGGCTCTTCGAACCCGTCATGTGAATTGGTCCTTCTCTTCCTGTTGTCTCCTGTTATTGGAATCGAACGGAGCATTTCAGTATGCCCCGGCTGACTATAACGGAGTGACTGAACCTGACCACTCAGTATTTGTACTGGAGTTGGTCGATGCTCCCAATATTCGAGGTAATTGAATATTAATAAAATTCTCCTTTCTTTTTATTTTCACTGTATACTCATATTACAACACGACATCCACCCCCTCTGAACCTGTGCATCCTCTGGCATGCACCAATTTATCCAATTGCTGTTTGATTTAGAATACATCTTCTACGTCTTTGTCCAGTTCGTCTTCGTCACCTTCATTATCCAAATCACTTTCATCTTCTTGTTGCGAAATCTTTAAACCTTCATTAAGGTCTTCCATATTCATCTCCGCATGTCTTCGTTTAAATATTTTTACTCGCTTCTCTGCAATTGGTATTTTCAATTTTGTACCATCTAACTACTATAATGAATAAGTCGCATTATCATGAACAGTTGTTACAACATATGGTCCAAACCAACGTTTTGAAAATTTCCGCAAAGTACTATGTTGATTATCCAGACTATTGTCATAAACAAGTACCCAGTCACCTTCCTCGATTGCTTTTGGTCTCAATCGATGTTGCTTATCAAATCGCGCTTTGTTTTGTAACCTTGCTCTTTTTAACCTTTCCAATGCTATCTGGACATCTTCTGTTCTTTGCTCCAATTGTCGAATCCTAATAGCCAGAAGTTCTTCTCTTGTCAATCCATCTTCCCATGGTAGCATACTCCAAGTAAGTACCTTTTATTCAATTGGCATAATTGGTTTTTGACCTGTCATAAGTTCTACTGGCATATATCCTGTCACCGAACTATGTGTTGTTCGATCAGCCCATAATGCAAATGACAAAAGCCGTGGCCACTCTTTAACTTTCCCATTACAAGCTTTAATTAATGCTTTCACAATCGGTGGGTGACAACGTTTGCTTTTTGCATTCCCTTCCGGATTATAAGCAGTAGTCAGTGATAGTTTAACTCCACATCTTTCAACGAACTTACGAGCTTCTTGTGCATTTAATTCTCCATGATCTCCAAAGATTTTTCCTACGCATCCGTAGTGGCAAATGACATCTTCAAGCAAAAACCTACAAATCCCCTCTGTAGATTTTGTCCTCAATGCTCTTCCTTCTACTTGATTTGATAAATCTTCACAAGCTAAAACCAAATATCTCATCTGCCATAACCCAACCGACATAATAACCAAATCAACAACCCATTTAAAATGAATAGCCAGAGGATACGTAGGATGAAGACCATCTCGATGTCGGATATTAGAATACGATTGACAGATTTCACATGACTCTACAAATGAGAGCACATCTCGATACATATTTTTCCACCAATATCGTTCCTTGAGTTTAGCAAAAGTAGCCCAGATTCCTCTATGCCCTGCCCATAAACTATCATGAAACTCCTTTAATAATTTTAGTTTTTCTTCCCTTTTGCCTATCACTCGTTGTGGCATCTCAATTCCTTTCTTCGGTCTCTTCCATAAGAATCCATCTCGAAGTAAAAATCCATATGCTTTTTTTTCTTATTTGTTTGAATTTTTCTATAGACCAATTCTCCTGCTTAGTCAAGGTATTCAAATAATGACCAATATCCAATAATTCTCCTTCATGAGATTCTTCAAGAAATACCTGTCTTCTCTGTTGAGATTTGATATTGAATAGAATTTCAATCCAACGTCATCAATGTCTTCAACCATTTCGTCCTCCCTCTCGTATCTTGCTCAAGATAACATGTCTACTACTAAATTGCCTTTCCCAGTAATATGCTTAAATTCTGGATTTAGTGACTTAATATAAGCAATCCATCTCAACATTGCAATATCTGGCGTTGAACAGTTAATAATCATTCCAAGCAATGGCAAGCAATCTGTTTTAATTATTACTACTGCCCCAATCAAATAGTCCTTTTCAGTTTTCATAGCCGAAACGACTCCCCAAAGTTTTCTTTTGACTTGCGAATATGCACGCTGACGAATACTTAAAACTTTAGCCCCAAACCGAACTGCAAATCTATTCCCACTGAAATCATCATGACCCACAGCCCATCCAATGGCAATTGGACTAGCGTCCATAGTAAGAATCACTGGTCTATTGCACTTATAATCAACCTTCTTCAATATTGGAGGTGACATCAATAATTTCTTCAATCTTTGCATTGCCTGAATATCCTTTTTTTCCATTCAAATCGGTAACCCTTGCGTAACAGTTCATATAATGGATCCGCTATGTGAGCAAAATGAGGGATCCAGATTTGATAAAATACACATGCATCCAAAAACCTGCGAACCTCTGTTAAAGAACCACAATCCTCTTTCATCCTTCCAATTGCATCAACTTTAGTCGGATCTGGTTTTCTTCTGTAAGATCCGCATAAATGTCCAACAATTACAACCTCTCGCACTCTAAATACGGACTTCATACCCGATAATATAAGATGCACTTTTCCAAGCTGAGTTAAAATCTTTTCACAATTTTGTATATGATCAACAACATATTTGCGACACCCCCTCTTATCTAAAGTTTCATTCTTGTCTCCTTCTCTGCACCCTTTTATAGGATCATCATCCCTAAAAGGCATAGTCTTTTATGGAATAAAATCTCATAATACCTTATTCATTCCATTTATCATATGCGCAACTGAGTTGGTCGCACCTTGAGGAAGAGTGCACATTCTAACCAATCCAAATGGTGTCCTCATTGTTGTCATATCTCTATTTCCTTCGGTAAGTTGAAATTGATCATAACCTGAATACAAGTCACCCATTGAATAGATCGCCCTTCCAGCAAATGCCTCAACAAATTCATCCACAATTGGTCCAATTCCTGCATTCCTGACAGTTACTGCATTCATCAGTTGCATATCTTGAATAAACCATAGTGACCCTTTCTTCTTAGGTATCGTAAACCATCGACTAGAATACGGCGCAAATGAAGGTTCTAATATTTTCATCTTTATCTTTTCTTTCAATACTTACACTAATTTAGGTAAATGTGCCCTCGGTACTGGAATCGGTCTTAGATTCCAAGGTACATGCGGTACAATGAAGATAACCATAGGTATTATAATATTTGGATCCACACACCCAATTTCATGAGATTCGAAGGCAAACGATCTACCTTGTTTAGCCAACATCTTTTTGAAGCAAGTAATTTCCTCCGGCAATAAAGAACCATCAGAACCAATCTTCAATTCTTCAAAAGTCTCTTCAGTAAACTGATGTCCAATATTCATTGGATCTCTTAAACTTGCTTCTTTTGATACTTCTCCCATTTGTTCTTTAGAATCCTCTGGTAATGGTCCGGCAATAGGCTTTACTTTCTTATCTGCCGTTTTATATCTCGTCTCTACTGTGACTTCTGGTGCTTGAAAAGATTCAAGCATGGTATAAACCTCTCTCGAATGAATCTCAACAATCTTATCATTATCCCCTAACCCAATAGATGTAATCAATTCCAATGAATCTTCCAGCCCATTTTCTTCATAAACATCCAAAATCCTCTCATCATCTTGCAATGTACCTATCTTGCATAATTGTCCTTCAATATCATATAATCTTTTTCTTTCTTTTCTTTTAAAATCATCAACTTTCTTATACATAATATTTCCATTCTCCAATATGCCAATAAAACTCGCATCAAAGGCACCTTCATCTCGCGAGAGTACCTCCTCTTTTGTACCTCCATAATCTCGCTTTACACTGGTACCTCCCCAAAATCCTTAAATCCTTCAACAATCTTTGGCAATGATTTCTCCCTCAACCTATCTCGATTCCGTTCATGGTTAGGAGGTACTGTTAGAAATTGTACAACTTTCCTCCCATCTTCGCTCCGTACCCTTGTATAAGCAGAACCATCGTCAAGTACCTTTGTTTCCATCTGTGTTGCCGTGATATAAGGTTGTCCTAAAATCAACGGATAAGACGTTGTATCTTGAACGAAGAAATGTTGCTCCGTCGCAACATCCCCAATCCGAATTTTGACATCTGGACAAGCTTCATATAATTCGCCTCGTGTGTTATTAGCTGCTCGTATTGCCCATCCATGTTCCATATCAATTGGCCATTTTTGCTTCTTATAAAGATCTTTAGACATGAGATTTATTTCAGAACCATGGTCCACCAAAGCAACAATTGGTTCTTCTATATCTCCTACTTTCACCAATACCTCAGTAGTTGCCTTTGCCGAATACTTTCGAGTATAATGGTTCAAAGTTTCTATTTCCTTATCACTATAATCTTCAAAACGTATTTGTTGATTATATCTGTTCTTTTCATTTGTTGATTGCTTGTAACCAATATCAACCTCTTCTTCATCTTTATATATTCTTGCATCAATAGCATGACTCATTCCAGTTTCGTCCATTAATTGCCTCTTTCGCTTAATGCTGTCAATGATAACATCATGAAACTTCTTCTTTGTAATTTCCAAAACTTCTTTCAATGTGAATTCTACCTTAGCGTTTAATATACGTTCTTCCAACACCCCTTTCAAATTTGTTGCCGCTTCAATGTCAGAAAGTAGCTTATAAGCAATTGATTTGCCCTTATCTTTTGTCTCTGTTGTTTTTTCTCCCAATGATGCTGAGGTATCCTTTACAGGCAATTCTTGTGAAGCTGCCTCCCGAGCCTTGTCTCCTCGAGTTTGCCTCTTAAAAGAATTTTCTTCTCTAGTATCATCAAAATTTCCTCGTCTTTTTTCTTCCATCAAAGCTTCATGTTGGCTCTTAGCAATATATGCATGAACTGAAAGAGACTCAACAGGATCCTCCCAACTTGTTCTTCCTCGTATTGTAGCTGCAGTTCTCAATAACGCTTCTCAAGGTAATTTCCTTTCTTGCATTGTAGAAATGGAAAAAGCCCAAAACTCACTTATTTCCGTACTTCCACCAATTTCATTATCTACTCTAGCACCATAACTTGCACTTTCTCGTACTACTGTTTCATGCTCTTTTAAGTAATCTTGAACCAATGCTCTCATTCCTCCCTTGCCAAAATTGGTTTGAAGAAGATCCTCCCTATCTTTCAATGCTATCTTCCCATCTTTCCAGCAAATAATTCCCTGCCGTATCATATTATTAAATTCATTGCAATCTTTTCTAGTGTGTGAAGCATCATCACACCAAATGCATCTTTGTACATATCCTTGTTTTGAAACATTCTTCGAATTATTTATAGAAGTATTCTCTTCAAGTCTTGCCAATTTGATTTGAAGATCTCGCATTCCTCGTATAATTTCTTCCATACCCATATCTGCTTTCTTTGACAAGGATGTCGAAGGTTGAACTGTAGGCATTGTCGGTGGTGTTGTACATACTGGAGCTTTGGGTGCTTGTACTGTTTTCGGAATATTGCTCCTATCCTTCCTCCTTTCATTTTTTGTAAGCAACCCCATCGCATCTTCAACGTTCTTCCACTTCATTGTCAATCCTTCATCTTCTTCTTTGTCTTCAAGAAGGGGTTCTAATTTCTCTTGCAATTCTCCATCAACAGCTTGAAGAAATAGATCAACTTTGTTCGGCTCCAATGTCAATTTTTCTACCTTCGATAATTGAGAGTACTGCCTCTCAAATTCCCTTAGTAGCTCTGTTGCTTGCAAATTCTTATTGGGCCGTTCAATCCATCCCAGAAACTGCTTCTTAGTAACGCGATCAGCATCTTCCAAGAAATATTCGTCTTTCAATGCATGTGAAAAATCCTCCCATGAATTCCCTCAACGATCCATAATCAATGTAATGTGGTCCCTTATCTCCGGTATCGTAGCAAGTCCAAATAGTGCAACCATTTTCTTCTCAGAAACCCGATTTAATTCCATTTCATGAACATAACATCTTAAATACCTTGAAATATTCCTCCCATCAAATTGATCAATTTTATTGACCACTGCTTGCAATGCTTTGGTTGCCAAAGCTTCCTTTCGATCATTGCTTTGCTGTTGCTGCATTGACAATGAGAAGGCTTGAAACAAACTAGCAATAGACGGATCCATGTGCATACCTTGTCCTTTAGAAGACTCCCCACCAGAAACTTCTCCCAAAAATCCTTCAAAATTTTTATTTTCGTTTTCCATAAAAATAAAAATAAAATAAAATAAAATCCAATACCTTCCACCTCAAGCTTTCACATCGAATTTACCACTTTATGTCGTATTATGTACTTTCCTACTCAAGAACGCGCCGGGCGTCTGGCTGTAGAAGGTAGTATGGAGATTCGCCGATAGTCAAGCAAGTCTATCAGTTTTTGACTGCTGGAATATAAACGACTACAACAATGTACCGTAAATCTTTACAGATGCTCTTCGACTGCTTGTCGAATTCTTTTTTTTTTTATCTCCCCAGCCGGTAGGTCTCTAGACGTTACAAAGAACCTCAAACAACCCAAACTGTTAATCTTCAATACCCCTTTGTACTTACGATCTTGTATCCACTGACTGTCCTGTTAGATTAACCCAATAAATTTCATTCACTCCGCATACTCAATCCTATAGACATCCTTTTAATCCTTCAATCACAGACGTAACTCGATTTTACAAAACAGTCAAGAGTATTCAAACCCACTTCATTTAAAAATCCCGATTCACCATTACAACACTGACTTTAGCAGCAATTGCCTCAGTCTTCCCAAAACTCTACGAAGAAGAAAAATCCAAATTCTATGTCTTTCCTTCCCCGACCCGAAGCATGAAGCTTCTCTCTCTAATTCCCTTGATCTTCAAAAAACTCCCATGAAAACCGAACTAGTCACCTTACAAAAGCTTGACAAAAACTAGCTCCCCCGATTCCAAAAAAAAACCCCCCAAAAACCATTCTCTCTCCTAAACTTATCCTCTAAATTTCTTCAATCTTCCGTCTTGGATCCGGAATTGGCTCTCGCCATCAAGGCTTAGATCCGAAATTGGCTCTCGCCGTCAGAGCTTTTCTCCCCCCGTTTTTACCTTTAAGAGATCCTTTTACCGAAATCAACGTTCCCTGAAATGGCACAGAGAACAGGACAGCCTGAAACAAAATCGAACCCCGTAATCGGGACCACATTGAGTCGCCCGACCAATTCAGGTCCTATATTGGGAAAGATGCTCGTAGTAACCTGGATGTTCCCGTAATTGGGTCAAATTGGTCCTCGCGTCAGATTGGCTAAGACCCGTAGTAAGACCTGGATTTCCCGTAATTAGACTCCATTGGGTTGACCGGCCAATTCAGGTCTCATATTGGATAAGAGGACCCGGATTGGATTATCGAAATTGGATCCAATTGGCTCTTCGATCCCGTCGTGTGAATTGGTCCTTCTCTTCCTGTTGACTCCCGTTATTGGAATTGAATGGAGCATTTCAGTATGCCCCGGCTGACTGTAACGGAGTGCCTGAACTTGACCACTCAGTATTTGTACTGGAGTTGGTCGATGCTCCCAATATTCGAGGTAACTGAATATTAATAAAATTCCCCTTTCTTTTTATTTTCACTGTATACTCGTGTTACAATACGACATCGTTAGATCCACATAAATGTCCAACAATCACAACCTCTCATACTCCAAATATGGACTTCATACCTGTAGTCAGGAAATCCGAATTACCACAATTTCTGAATTAAGTATAGTTTTAATCGGTTCAAACACAAGGGAAAGAACTGTCGCATGAGTTAATTGTTAAGGTCACCATTAATTGAATATAATCATTTGATATTCAATAAGTTAATTCCCAATCACTGAATTGTATAATATTAATTCTTCAGTACCATGTCTAATTTAATAACTTCAATTACAACATTCTCAATTTCTTAGCAATTCTCTGTAATTCTAACTTCATTTATATTTTCCAACTCAATGGTCATTCAATCATTTTCAAACTATCATCTCTCAATCTATAACACTATTTCATGTGCGATGTATAGAACCAATTCTGGTCCAATACAACATTCACTGTAACACTGTGATCAACACACAATTCTCATAAACTTCTCTTTATAAACACAACGAAACATCAAAATACAAAAAGAAAGAAATAGAAAAAATAGAGGTAGCATCCAAGCATACCCCAACTCTAAGACTCACAAGTCTGGCCCTAAGCTAATCAATCTTTCTCCTACTATACCTTTTTTCAGATTCCAACCGGTTTTTGTCAGTTAACTGTATCTTGGAACCTTTAACATGACTATTGGTTTCCTGATTTCATCAATACCGGTTCTAATCTACTAAAGTCAAAATTTTAGCACTAACTAATTTATCCGTTCTACATAGCCCCACTCCTAACTGTACCGCGTCCTCGCAAACATCCAATTCTAGAACCAATTCTCCTAATATTATTGGTTGTCAGCATTGGTTGGCTCGGATAATTCATCCAATAAGATCGTTTCAACTGGTGCTTGCACCTGAAAATTGAGTTCTTCGATTTCCTCTTCTTCTTCTTCTTCTTCTGCCTTTTCCAATTGCTCAGTTAAGTCTTCATTAGCAAATCCCAACACTCGCACTTGCTCTTCCAACCTTGCAATATACTTATGATGGTCATCAAGCTTGGTCTTCAATTCTGCAACTTCTTCAGAATTGGAAGTACTCACCGATTGTCTTGTTAAATCCAATTCTGCTTCCAAATTTCTAATGCGATCCCGTATTGTAGCAACTTCTAACAACGTCTGTTGATGGTCTTTCTCCAATTTTGCACATTTCTCTAGGGATTCCTACAATTGTGTCCTTGCTAGATCTCGTTCCTGCTTCGAAAGATCTTCTGCAGCTTGATGAAGCATTCTATCCATCCGCCAATCCTCGTCCATTTTGTTTAACCTAACCTCCAATTCTGTATACTTCGTCACTTTCTCAGCCAACTTCTCTTCCAATTCTGCAATTGTCTTCTATTGAGTTGCAACCAATTTCTTCTGATTCTCCAAATCTTTACTCAGCTCATCACTATCTTGTAATTCATGCACCATTCTATGCAACCTGTTGAATTGGGGTAAGAGTGTCTCCACTTGATATAACAGCATCTCTTTAGCACTTCCCCATTTATCACCAGAACTGTGTTGACCCTGGAATTGGGTAGATGTCTCTCCATTGTGAAACCTTAATAACAAAACCTCTCACCCTAACACAAAAACACCTCTTTCGGTATTTTCTCACGAAATACTTCTCAACTGAACAATCTTACTCTTGTCTTAAACACTCAATACTCTGGGTGTACTCAATTGCTCGGCTACAATTGCAAGAATGAAGGTACTGATTCAGAAGTGCCTCTCTCCTATCAGTTGCAATGGGTTACATCAAAATTACGGCGTACTTAACAGGTCTCCCCTCGTCATCATTAAACATACCCGTCCTCGGGTTAAGAGGAAATAATAATGAATTTGGACTGATTAGACAATTACATATGATATAACTTTAACCGATAACCATTAATACGTGTAGGCAATTTAATGCCAGAAAAATCTTCCAATTGTACTGATCTATTAGGATAACAGTCAATAACTTTGTAAGGTCCATGCCATCGTACTTGAAATTTTTCTGGAAAATTCTGAAACCGGCTATCATACAGCAAAACCAAATCATTGGGTTTAATAGTTTTCAATTGTAATTTGCTATCGTAATAACTTTTCCGTCGTTTTTGAATGGCTTCCATAACCATCAAAGCGTGAGCTGGATTCTCATCGAATTTCTCCAATTCAGATAACCTAAATTGAAGCGACGCTGTATGACCTAAGCGTTCATCCACTGCAATCCGTAAACTGGGTACTTCCAATTCAATTGGTAAAATAGCCTCTTGCCCATACACCAATTGGAAAGGCATAGAATTGGTCGTAACCTTATAAGCAGTACGATAAGCCCATCAAGCCGCAAACAATTTTGTGTCCCAATCGGTGCCAGCACCCAAAATTATCTTTTTTAATATTTTACATAAAATTCCATTAGTCTTTTCAGTTTGACCATTGGCCCGAGGGTGATAAGGAGAAGTTTTACGATGCTTGATCTCGTACTTATTTGTTAACGCAGCGATAGTGTTATTAATAAAATGAGTTTCACGGTCACTGACTAATTCCTTAGGGCATCCAAACCGGGTAATAATATTTTCATACAGAAAATTGGCTACAGTGGCAGCACTATCAGTTCGAGTAGCAACAGCCTCAGTCCATTTTGTAACATAATCCGTAGCGACCAATATTTATCGCTTTTGTCCATTGCGAGAAGCCGGTGCAATTGGTCCCACAAAGTCAATACCCCATTTTTCAAAAGGTGTTTGAGCTAGAATTGGTACTAGTGGCATTGCAGACGTAACAGTTGGTCTACCAATTCGCTGACATGGGTCACAACGCTGGACATATTGATGGGTATCCGCAAACATTGTAGGCCACCAATAACCAGCCAATAAGGCCTTTCGAGCCGTAGCATCTCCAGCAAAATGACCACTACAACTATCCATGTGACACCCTTCTAAAATTAAGTCAACTTCACTTTGATATATACACCGTCGTAAGACATCATCTTTGCCCTATTTATACAGTACATTTCCAATCATTGTGTAAGGAGTGCTCTTATAAAGCAATTGCTTCTTCATTGTCTTCGTAAAAGTTATAGGAAATGTTTGTGATGTTAAATATTGAATTAAATCGGCATACTCTTCCAAAATTATATCAACAGCAAACAAATTAGCATCAGGTAGGGAATCTGGAACGGGGTCATCTCCCATCTCCTTAGTTAATCGTGACAAATGATCGGCATTGGCATGAGATTTACCAGGTCTGACAATAACTGTAAAATTAAATTCTTGTAGCAATAATACCCAACAAGCAATTTGTCCACTTAATTGAGGTTTATTAATCATATATTTTAAAGCATCATGATCTACGTGGAACACAAAAGAATATCCCAATAGATAATGCCGAAATTTTTGAACTGAATAAACCATTCCCAAAGCTTCTCGCTCAGTGGTGGTATAATTACGTTCAGCAGCAACCAATTGCCGACTTGCATAATAAATTAGATGATCACAATTCTTTTCATCTTTTTGACTTAAGACCGCACCAATTGCAACATTGGATGCATCCACATATACATGAAAAACTTTAGTCCAGCAAGGAGAGACCAATATTGGAGCGGATACCAATCTGCGTTTTAAGTCCTTGAAAGCAACGGTACACTCACGTGTCCAAATAGGACTCATCCCATCGGATGTTGGCTTCTTTAAAAGATTAGTTAAGGGTTGGCAAATTACTGCAAATGATTGGATAAACCTTCGATAATAACTAACATGTCCCACAAAACCTCGCACACCAGCAACTGTATCGGGTCTAAGTAAATTGGCTATTTTTTTCACTTTATCTGGGTCAGTAGCAATTCCTTTTTTGGAAACAATATGCCCCAATAGTTTCCCTGAAGGAACACCAAACGTACATTTTTCGGAATTCAAAGATATACCGAAGTGATCACATTGATCCAAATAATTGCCTAGCCATTTCAAGTGGTTACAACGTTTACTAAATGTGCAGAAATTATCTAAGAAAATTTCCATGGAACTACGCAAATATTTATGAAAAGCCTGAGTCATAACACGTTGAAATGTAGCTGGAGCATTACATAGCCCAAATGGCATAACTGTATATGCGTAGGTACCCCAATCAGTTGTAAACGTGGTCTTTAATTGGTCATTCTTAGCAATCTTTACTTGATTATATCCTGAAAACCCATCTAAAAAGGAATAACACTCATGTCCAGCGACTGCATCCAATATACTGTCCGTAAAGGGTAATGGAAAATAATCTTTCTTAGTAACAGCATTCAATTTGCGATAATCTTGGCAAATGCGGATTTTTCCATTCTTTTTAGGTACCATTACAATTGGGAAAACCCACTCACTATATGGAACTTCGTCAATAAATCCAACTCGTAATAATTTATCCAATTCTTCTTTTACTAACAGCGAATACTTCGGATTCAGTCGATGGCGTCTTTGGCGAATTGGTCTCGCAGTTTCTTCTAACACAATTCTATGTTCTGCAATTTCCGCCGGTATCCCTCGTAAATCATTGTAAGTCCAAGCAAATGCAGGTTTATGCTTATGGAAAAAAATTGATCCAATCTTGAAGCTCTCGTCCTTGTATACCACCATAAACTTGAATGGGTTGACTCTGGGTCTCTAATCCCAGATTAATCTCCTGACAAACTGGTTCTACCAATTCCGGTGCTTCTAGTTGTTCATCCGGTTCTGAACTCGTTACCAATTCTGATGAATTGGCACCATCCATTTCTGGCTCCATCGCACTAATATGGTTGACTGCGTAATTGTTCATCCATCTTGCAATGGCATGGTCAGAATTGTCAGTATCTTCTTGGTGAATTAAGTACTCCCCTGGTCCACCACATTGATAAATAACTCCTATATGTTTTGTAAGAGATTGAATTTGTTCATATTGTTCGTTTCCATGAAATGGATCCTCATCGTCGCTTGATTCACTATGTCCTTCTGAAGTAAATTCTATGCAGGGTACTTGTGATTCGCCATGATAGGAAACTGGATACCTTTGCAAAACAATTTTATTGTGCTTTTTCCCAATCGTCAAGGTCCCCCGACCCCAATCATTACGAGCCTTCGCATGAAATAACCAAGGTCTACCCAATAGAATTATGTATGATAACGCTGAACTCTTCAATTGAAAGACTACACAGTCGATCTTGTATGCAATTTCCACAATAATTGCCTCCACATCTACCAGAACTCCCATCGGATGGACTTTACTATGATCCGCCATACGTAGTAATAAAGTAGTAGGCAATAACCTAGTCAAACCCAATTTCTCCATGATATCCTCTGTCATCAGATTGACGCTAGAACCACCGTCTACTTGGACACCTGAGATTAAAACTCCGTCAATAGTAACATCAATTATAGGTGCTCGAGGATTATGATTTAAACTCACCTCATGAATCTCTTTGTCTCGATGTCTTCGTCGTATCAATGAAGAAGTTAGAGTAGAACGACACTCTGATGCTATAGCCAATAATTGCTTCATGGTAATAGCTGGTTGGATTTCATCAAGATCCTTTAATATATCAAATGGAGTTAAATCAGTAGTAATGCCAAACGCTTTCTTCCGTCGAGTCTTTGGAAACTTCAATCCCTTAGAAATTGGCATACTCTGAATTAGATTGGATATCGGAACCTTATTGGATTGCGAAATAGAATTAGGTGGTTCGATTGGTGCGGATATTGGAATACGCGATAACGTTGGTACTGTTTCTATTGGAATTGATTGTACTGGACATTGAGAATTGACTCCTCCTGGTGCAATTGGAGTCGAATTGAATGAATCGGTAGGAATCAATACTGGTCGCAATTGGTTCGCTGGTTTTGCGAATATAGTCGCCTTTTTTTGAATTGGTTCAGGTTGTTCTTCAATAATTTTATCCTTTTTAAGAATTGATTGAAGGTTCCGTTGACCTCGAGTTTGTACTGCTTGGACCACTTCAATATGATTAACTGGAGAGTCTTGAAGAACTGGATTGGTATCCTCTTGGGAACTTTGAATTTGAACCTGCTGATTGCGATTATTAAAATTAAAATATGCGTTACATTGGGCTGTTGTATGTCCCGATTGTTTACAATTTCCACAAATTGATGCATATTCTTCCGAAGCACTAGAGTTAGAACATTCATTCGCATAGTGCCCATACTGGCGACATCGAAAACAATGAACTGGTTTTTGTCCCGTCCCACTGGGTATATTGGAAGTTTCAATTGGGATGTAACGACTTATTATGTTCCAAGTAGCCTGAGTAAATGATCCTGGTTGACCCGTTTGTAAGGAAGACTCGGGCATAAACCCGTTATTTCCTTGATAATTTCGTTAATTTGGGTGGAACTTCTGAGAATTAGGTCCAAAATTTTGGTTATTAGAATAATTGCGGTTTTGATTATTAAATCGATTACCATTCCATCCATTACGGTTGCTCCCTTGAATTTGATTTACATCCCATGACATTGGTGGTGACATGGTATTATTAAAATGTGGATTTGACAAATACTAACAGTTATTAGTCGGATGCTTCCCCCCACAATTCATACATTGAATTTTCATGTTTCCTGGTGAAGGACAATCTTGAACCATATGACCTTGTCCCTTACAATTGGTACACCATACATTGGTTCGGAAATTGGTCTGCTTTGGTCGTTTCTCTTTTTTTTTGGCCATATTTACTGCCAACTCTTCCATTTTCTTGGTTAAATTCAATAACAGCGTTTCGTTGGTTTCTTTCGAACCTGGTAACGTAGGTAATTCCTGCGTATTAACGCCAGGCGGTTGATACGGTGCAAATTGAGGGTAAGTGCTCGCCATCAGAGATGGTACAGCTTGTAACGGAACTGGGTTAAGTATCCCTTGGATTGGTACGGTAGAATGGGTCGCAGGTGCCATTGCTCCAATAATACTATTGGCTAAATTACTCCAATTTGGAAACTTAGAAGATCCTTGAGTAGGAATTAGTGTCAGGTTTGAATTTAGGATTCGGTCATAATGACATTCCTCCCACACTTTGGCTCTAACAAGTGATAATGCAAATGTGGCGGGTTGATTTTCCTTAACAAACATTTTCAATTCTGGTGGGTAGAGCCCATTGATCAATATTGATAAAATGAAATTTTTAGGTAAATGATTATTAGGCCAACAGTGAATTATGTCAGCTACTCGCCCATAATATGACTCCACAGCCTCTCCTGTTATCATATGACTTCGCATTAATTGTTCTCTCAATTGGTCTTCATATCCGATTGGTCTAAAATGAAGAAGAAAAGCAGCTCTTAAAGCTTCCCAATTTGAAAACGAACCCGCTGGTTGTCGATTATACCATTCGAAAGCAATATCCTTCAAAGTTGCAAGTAACCATCTTAACCACACATCTTCTGTTCGTCCATTATTAGCTACACAAGCGGTCAAAAATTGGGATAGATGTTAATCTGGATCAGCACCGGGCCATCCGCTAAAAATTGGTAGTGGTGCTATACTTGTAGTTCGATCTCTTACTTGGCCCATTGGAACAGAAATTAGTACTGCTGGTCCAATTGGCCCTATTGGTGGTACCGGTGGTCCTGTAGGAACACTGGGTACACCTCCCGATGCCATTGGTAATAATACAATTGGTGGTAAAATCGAAAGTGTGATAGTTTCTGATTCCGTAATTCGTTCAATGTCTTTAATAATCTCTTCCAGCGGGCTACTTAATACCTCAGCAGGTAACTCCAATTGTTTAAATTTATTTGGCAATAATGCTCCTTGAAATAATGAGCCGAATTCTTTGGTAAATATTCTTTTCTTTATAAATCATTTGACAGACTTAACTATTAAACTAGAAGAGTCTCCTGCCAATGAATGAGGTAATTTAGATAAAAGAATGTAATTCTGAAATATTGCCTTCCTCTCAGGAATTGAATATGATCGTATATGTCGACATGCATGCAACCACAATTTAATCCAACTCTGTCGTCTCCTCCTTTTCTGTAATACTTCTCCCACAATACGGTTTATATTCCTTGTGGCCAATCTCAATTGTTGGTCTCGTTTTTGTTTAATACGTCTTTCATAATCAAAATCATGTTGATGTATCATAACATCATTTCCCTATTATTTCATAATCTCCTTCTTTCTTAATCATATCATAATTACCACAATTTTCCAATCTTATAACTCCTCATTCAATATCAAATTTCTCAATTAATGCTCAACACTCATAACTGTTGTCTTTTCCCGGCAGCGGCGCCAAAATGTAGTCAGGAAATCCGAATTGCCACAATTTCTGAATTAAGTATAGTTTAAATCGGTTCAAACACAAGGGAAAGAACTGTCGCATGAGTTAATTATAATGGTCACCATTAATTGAATATAATCATTTGATATTCAATAAGTTAATTCCCAATCACTGAATTGTATAATATTAATTCTTCAGTACCATGTCTAATTTAATAACTTCAATTATAACATTCTCAATTTCTTAGCAATTCTCTATAATTCTAACTTCATTTATATTTTCCAACTCAATGGTCATTCAATCATTTTCAAACTATCATCTCTCAATCTATAACACTATTTCATGTGTAATGTATAGAACCAATTCTGGTCCAATACAGCATTCACTGTAACACTGTGATCAACACACAATTCTCATAAACTTCTCTTTATAAACACAACAAAACATCAAAATACAAAAGGAAAGAAATAGAAAAAAAAGAGGTAGCACCCAAGCATACCCCGGCTCTAAGACTCACAAGTCTGGCCTAAGCTAATCAATCTTTCTCCTACTATATCCTTTTTCAGATTTCAAATGGTTTTTGTCAGTTAACTGTATCTTGGAACCTTTGACATGACTCTTGGTTTCCTGATTTCATCAATAACAGTTCTAATCTACTAAAGTCAAAATTTTAGCACTAACTAATTTACCCGTTCTACAATACCCAATAATATAAGATGAACTTTTCCAAGCTGAGTTAAAATCTTTTCACAATTTTGTATATGATCAACAACATATTTGCGACACCCCCTCTTATCTAAAGTTTCATTCTTGTCTCCTTCTCTGCACCCTTTTATAGGATCATCATCCCAAAAAGGCATAGTCTTTTATGGAATAAAATCTCATAATACCTTATTCATTCCATTCATCATATGCGCAACTGAGTTGGTCGCACCTTGAGGAAGAGTGCACATTCTAACCAATCCAAATGGTGTCCTCATTGTTGTCATATCTCTATTTCCTTCGGTAAGTTGAAATTGATCATAACCTGAATACAAGTCACCCATTGAATAGATCGCCCTTCCAGCAAATGCCTCAACAAATTCATCCACAATTGGTCCAATTCCTGCATTCCTGACAGTTACTGCATTCATCAGTTGCATATCTTGAATAAACCATAGTGACCCTTTCTTCTTAGGTATCGTAAACCATCGACTAGAATACGGCGCAAATGAAGGTTCTAATATTTTCATCTTTATCTTTTCTTTCAATACTTACACTAATTTAGGTAAATGTGCCCTCGGTACTGGAATCGGTCTTAGATTCCAAGGTACATGCGGTACAATGAAGATAACCATAGGTGTTATAATATTTGGATCCACACACCCAATTTCATGAGATTCGAAGGCAAACGATCTACCTTGTTTAGCCAACATCTTTTTGAAGCAAGTAATTTCCTCCGGCAATAAAGAACCATCAGAACCAATCTTCAATTCTTCAAAAGTCTCTTCAGTAAACTGATGTCCAATATTCATTGGATCTCTTAAACTTGCTTCTTTTGATACTTCTCCCATTTGTTCTTTAGAATCCTCTGGTAATGGTCCGGCAATAGGCTTTACTTTCTTATCTGTCGTTTTATATCTCGTCTCTACTGTGACTTCTGGTACTTGAAAAGATTCAAGCATGGTATAAACCTCTCTCGAATGAATCTCAACAATCTTATCATTATCCCCTAACCCAATAGATGTAATCAATTCCAATGAATCTTCCAGCCCATTTTCTTCATAAACACCCAAAATCCTCTCATCATCTTGCAATGTATCTATCTTGCATAATTGTCCTTCAATATCATATAATCTTTTTCTTTCTTTTCTTTTAAAATCATCAACTTTCTTATACATAATATTTCCATTCTCCAATATGCCAATAAAACTCGCATCAAAGGCACCTTCATCTCGCGAGAGTACCTCCTCTTTTGTACCTCCATAATCTCGCTTTACACTGGTACCTCCCCAAAATCCTTAAATCCTTCAACAATCTTTGGCAATGATTTCTCCCTCAACCTATCTCGATTCCGTTCATGGTTAGGAGGTACTGTTAGAAATTGTACAACTTTCCTCCCATCTTCGCTCCGTACCCTTGTATAAGCAGAACCATCGTCAAGTACCTTTGTTTCCATCTGTGTTGCCGTGATATAAGGTTGTCCTAAAATCAACGGATAAGACGTTGTATCTTGAACGAAGAAATGTTGCTCCGTCGCAACATCCCCAATCCGAATTTTGACATCTGGACAAGCTTCATATAATTCGCCTCGTGTGTTATTAGCTGCTCGTATTGCCCATCCATGTTCCATATCAATTGGCCATTTTTGCTTCTTATAAAGATCTTTAGACATGAGATTTATTTCAGAATCATGGTCCACCAAAGCAACAATTGGTTCTTCTATATCTCCTACTTTCACCAATACCTCAGTAGTTGCCTTTGCCGAATACTTTCGAGTATAATGGTTCAAAGTTTCTATTTCCTTATCACTATAATCTTCAAAACGTATTTGTTGATTATATCTGTTCTTTTCATTTGTTGATTGCTTGTAACCAATATCAACCTCTTCTTCATCTTTATATATTCTTGCATCAATAGCATGACTCATTCCAGTTTCGTCCATTAATTGCCTCTTTCGCTTAATGCTGTCAATGATAACATCATGAAACTTCTTCTTTGTAATTTCCAAAACTTCTTTCAATGTGAATTCTACCTTAGCGTTTAATATACGTTCTTCCAACACCCCTTTCAAATTTGTTGCCGCTTCAATGTCAGAAAGTAGCTTATAAGCAATTGATTTGCCCTTATCTTTTGTCTCTGTTGTTTTTTCTCCCAATGATGCTGAGGTATCCTTTACAGGCAATTCTTGTGAAGCTGCCTCCCGAGCCTTGTCTCCTCGAGTTTGCCTCTTAAAAGAATTTTCTTCTCTAGTATCATCAAAATTTCCTCGTCTTTTTTCTTCCATCAAAGCTTCATGTTGGCTCTTAGCAATATATGCATGAACTGAAAGAGACTCAACAGGATCCTCCCAACTTGTTCTTCCTCGTATTGTAGCTGCAGTTCTCAATAACGCTTCTCAAGGTAATTTCCTTTCTTGCATTGTAGAAATGGAAAAAGCCCAAAACTCACTTATTTCCGTACTTCCACCAATTTCATTATCTACTCTAGCACCATAACTTGCACTTTCTCGTACTACTGTTTCATGCTCTTTTAAGTAATCTTGAACCAATGCTCTCATTCCTCCCTTGCCAAAATTGGTTTGAAGAAGATCCTCCCTATCTTTCAATGCTATCTTCCCATCTTTCCAGCAAATAATTCCCTGCCGTATCATATTATTAAATTCATTGCAATCTTTTCTAGTGTGTGAAGCATCATCACACCAAATGCATCTTTGTACATATCCTTGTTTTGAAACATTCTTCGAATTATTTATAGAAGTATTCTCTTCAAGTCTTGCCAATTTGATTTGAAGATCTCGCATTCCTCGTATAATTTCTTCCATACCCATATCTGCTTTCTTTGACAAGGATGTCGAAGGTTGAACTGTAGGCATTGTCGGTGGTGTTGTACATACTGGAGCTTTGGGTGCTTGTACTGTTTTCGGAATATTGCTCCTATCCTTCCTCCTTTCATTTTTTGTAAGCAACCCCATCGCATCTTCAACGTTCTTCCACTTCATTGTCAATCCTTCATCTTCTTCTTTGTCTTCAAGAAGGGGTTCTAATTTCTCTTGCAATTCTCCATCAACAGCTTGAAGAAATAGATCAACTTTGTTCGGCTCCAATGTCAATTTTTCTACCTTCGATAATTGAGAGTACTGCCTCTCAAATTCCCTTAGTAGCTCTGTTGCTTGCAAATTCTTATTGGGCCGTTCAATCCATCCCAGAAACTGCTTCTTAGTAACGCGATCAGCATCTTCCAAGAAATATTCGTCTTTCAATGCATGTGAAAAATCCTCCCATGAATTCCCTCAACGATCCATAATCAATGTAATGTGGTCCCTTATCTCCGGTATCGTAGCAAGTCCAAATAGTGCAACCATTTTCTTCTCAGAAACCCGATTTAATTCCATTTCATGAACATAACATCTTAAATACCTTGAAATATTCCTCCCATCAAATTGATCAATTTTATTGACCACTGCTTGCAATGCTTTGGTTGCCAAAGCTTCCTTTCGATCATTGCTTTGCTGTTGCTGCATTGACAATGAGAAGGCTTGAAACAAACTAGCAATAGACGGATCCATGTGCATACCTTGTCCTTTAGAAGACTCCCCACCAGAAACTTCTCCCAAAAATCCTTCAAAATTTTTATTTTCGTTTTCCATAAAAATAAAAATAAAATAAAATAAAATCCAATACCTTCCACCTCAAGCTTTCACATCGAATTTACCACTTTATGTCGTATTATGTACTTTCCTACTCAAGAACGCGCCGGGCGTCTGGCTGTAGAAGGTAGTATGGAGATTCGCCGATAGTCAAGCAAGTCTATCAGTTTTTGACTGTTGCAATACAAACGATTGCAAGAATATACCGTAAATCTATACGGATGTCCTTCGACTGCTCGCCGAAATTCTTTTTGCCCCAACCGATAGGTCTCTATACGTTACAGAGAACCCCGAACAATCCAATCTGCTAATCTCCGATACCGCTTTATACTCATGACCTTGTTTCCACTGACTGTTTTATTAGATTAACCCAATAAATTTCATTCACTCGGCATACTCAATCCTATAGACATCCTTTTAATTCTTGAATCACAGACGTAACTTCAATTTTACAAAACAGTCAAGAATAATCAGACCCACTTCATTAAAACTCCAATTCACCAATACAACACATCGACTATTCAGCAACGATTGCCTTAGTCTTCCCAAAATCCTATAAAGAAAAAAAAATCCAATCCTCTGTCTTTTTTCCCCGCCCGAAGCATGAAGCTAGCTTTCCGACCCTTCAAAAAACTTATTCTCTCCCCTCTCATTTCTTAACCTATCCTCTCCTTTAACCCTAATTCTCACCTCTTTCAAACCCTAGCCTCTGAATTTCTTCAATCTTCTGTCTTGGATCCGAAATTAGCTCCGTCATCAGAGCTTTCTCCTCCGTTTTTACCTTTAAGAGATACTTTTATCGAAAGGACGTTCCCGGAACGACACAAAGGACGGAGCAGCCTGAAACGGAATCGGAGCCCCATAATCGGGACCACATTGAGTTGCCCGACCAATTCAGGTCTCATATTGGCTAAGAGGCCCGTAGTAAGACTTGGATGTTCCTGTAATTGGACCGCATTGTGTTGCCCAACCAAGTCAGGTTTCATATTGGGTAAGAGGCTTGTAATAGGACCTGGATTGGATGTCTTGAAATTGGACCCAATTGGCTCTTCGAACCAGGCTCACCCGTCGTTGAATTGGTCCTTTTCCTTTCTGTTGACTTTTGTTATTGGAATCAAATGGAGCATTTCAGTATGCCCCAGCTGACTGTAATGAGGTGAGTGAACCTGGCTTCTCAGTGTTTGCACTGGAATTGGTTGTTGCTCCTAATATTCGAGGTAACTGAACATCAATAAAAGTCCCCTTTCTTTATATTTTCACGGTATACTCGTGTTACAACACGACAACGGTCCATCTTTTGGTAGGATAAAGAGATTGAGGAAAGAGAGATCAGGGCCAGGTTGTGATAGTCGTAAGCCGGGGTAAGCTTGGTGCTACCTCTTTTTTGTTTCTTTATTGTTGACGATGTCGTGTTGTAACACGAGTATACAGTGAAAATAAAAAGAAAGGGGAATTTTATTAATATTCAGTTATCTCGAATATTGGGAGCATCGACCAACTCCAGTACAAATACTGAGTGGTCAGGTTCAGTGACTCCGTTACAGTCAGCCGGGGCATACTGGAATGCCCCGTTCGATTCCAATAACGGAAGTCAGTAGGAAGAGAAGGACCAATTCACACGACGGGTTCGAGGAGCCAATTGGATCCAATTTCGAGAATCCAATCCGGGTCCTCTTACCCAATATGAGACCTGTATTGGTGGGGCAACCCAATGCAGTCTAGTTACGGGAAATCCAGGTCTTACTACGGGTCTTAGCCAATCTGACGCGAGGACCAATTTGACCCAATTATGGGAACATCCAGGTTACTACGGGCATCTTTCCCAATATAGGACCTGAATTGGTCGGGCGACTCAATGTGGTCCCGATTACGGGGTTCGATTCTGTTTCAGGCTGTCCTGTTCTCTGTGCCGTCTCAGGGAACGTTGTTTTCGGTAAATGGATTTCTTAAAGGTAAAAACGGAGGAGAAAGCTTGAGGTGGGAGCCAATTTCGGATCCAAGCTTGAGGTGGGAGCCAATTCCGGATCTAAGACGGAAGATTGAAGAAATTCAGAGGATAAGGTTAGGGGGGATATAGTTTGGAGTGGTGTGGATTTTTATTTGGGGGGGATGGGAGGTTTTTGAAGATAAATGGAATTAGAGAGAGGAGCTTCATGCTTCAGGTCGGGGAAGGAAAGACATAGGATTTGGATTTTTCTTCTTCGTAGAGTTTTGGGGAAGACTGAGGCAATCGCTGCTGAAGTCAGTGTTGTAATGGTGAATCGGGATTTTTAAATGAAGTGGGTTTGAATACTCTTGAATGTTTTGTGAAATCGAGTTACGTCTGTGATTGAAGGATTAAAAGGGTGTCTATAGGATTGAGTATGCGGAGTGAATGAAATTTATTGGGTTAATCTAACAAGACAGTCAGTGGATACAAGATCGTAAGTACAAAGGAGTATTGAAGGTTAACAGTTTGGGTTGTACGGGGTTCTCTGTAACGTCTAGAGACCTACCGGCTGGGGCAAAAAGGACTCCGACAAGCAGTCGAAGAGCACCCGTATAGATTTACGGTATATTCTTGCAATCGTTTGTATTGCAACAGTCAAAAACTGATAGACTGCTTGACTATCGGCGAATCTCCATACTACCTTCTACAGCCAGACGCCCGGCGCGTTCTCGAGCAGGAAAGCACGTAATACGACATAAGTGGTGAACCCGACGTGAAAGCTTGAGGTAGAAGGTATTGGATTTCGGTTGATTTTATCTTTATTTTTTATGAAAAACGAAAATAAAAATTTTGAAGGATTTTTGGGAGAAATTTCTGGTGGGGAGTCTTCTAAAGGACAAGGTATGCACATGGATCCGTCTATTGCTAGTTTGTTTCAAGCCTTCTCATTGTCAATGCAGCAACAGCAAAGCAATGATCGAAAGGAAGCTTTGGCAACCAAAGCATTACAAGCAGTGGTCAATAAAATTGATCAATTCGATGGGAGGAATATTTCAAGGTATTTAAGATGTTATGTTCGTGAAATGGAATTAAATCGGGTTTCTGAGAAGAAAATGGTTGCACTATTTGGACTTGCCACGATACCGGAGATAAGGGACCACATTACATCGATTACGGATCATTGTGGGAATTCATGGGAGGATTTTTCACATGCATTGAAAGACGAATATTTCTTAGAAGATGCTGATCGCGTTACTAAGAA
Source organism: Physcomitrium patens (assembly GCF_059467195.1). Classification (NCBI taxonomy): domain Eukaryota; kingdom Viridiplantae; phylum Streptophyta; class Bryopsida; order Funariales; family Funariaceae; genus Physcomitrium; species Physcomitrium patens. The sequence continues at coordinate 13,209,353 of NC_143422.1, read as the reverse complement.
GCTGTTTCTGGGATGGATTGAACGGCCCAATAAGAATTTACAAGCAACAGAGCTACTAAGGGAATTTGAGAGGCAGTACTCTCAATTATCGAAGGTAGAAAAATTGACATTGGAGCCGAACAAAGTTGATTTATTTCTTCAAGCTGCTGATGGAGAATTGCAAGAGAAATCAGAACCCCTTCTTGAAGACAAAGAAGAAGATGAAGGATTGACAACGAAGTGGAAGAACGTTGAAGATGCGGTGGGGTTGCTTACAAAAAATGAAAGGAGGAAGGATAGGAGTAATATTCCGAAACAAGTACAAGCATCCAAAGCTCCAATACGTACTACACCACCGACAATGCCTACAGTTCAACCTTCGACATCCTTGTCAAAGAAAACAGATATGGGTATGGAAGAAATTATACGAGGAATGCGAGATCTTCAAATCAAATTGGCAAGACTTGAAGAGAATACTTCTATAAACAATTCGAAGAATGTTTCAAAACAAGGATATGTACAAAGATGCATTTGGTGTGATGATGCTTCACACACTAGAAAAGATTGCAATGAATTTAATAATATGATACGGCAGGGAATTATTTGCTGGAAAGATGGGAAGATAGCATTGAAAGATAGGGAGGATCTTCTTCAAACCAATTTTGGCAAGGGAGGAATGAGAGCATTGGTTCAAGATTACTTAAAAGAGCATGAAACAGTAGCACGAGAAAGTGCAAGTTATGGTGCTAGAGTAGATGATGAAATTGGTAGAAGTACGGAAACTAGTGAGTTTTGGGCTTCTGCCGTTTCTACAATGCAAGAAGGAAAATTACCTCGAGAAGCGTTATTGAGAACTGCAGCTACAATACGAGGAAGAACAGGTTGGGAGGATCCCGTTGAGTCTCTTTCAGTTCATGCATATATTGCTAAGAGCCAACATGAAGCTTTGATGGAAGAGAAAAGACGAAGAAATTTTGATGATACTAGAGAAGGAAATTCTTTTAAGAGGCAAACTCGAGGAGACAAGGCTCGGGAGGCAGCTTCACAAGAATTGCCTGTAAAGGATACCTCAGCATCATTGGAAGAAAAAACAACGGAGACAAAAGATAAGGGCAAATCAATTGCTTATAAGCTACTTTCTGACATTGAAGCAGCAACAAATTTGAAATGGGTGTTGGAAGAACGTATATTAAACGCTAAGGTGGAATTCACATTGAAAGAAGTCTTGGGAATTGCAAAGAAGGAGTTTCATGATGTTATCATTGACAGCATTAAGCGAAAGAGGCAATTAATGAGCGAAACTAGAATGAGTCATGCTATTGACGCAAGAATATTTAGAGATGAAGAAGAGGTTGATATTGGTTACAAGCAACCAATAAATGAAAAGAATTGGTATAATCAGCGAGTACGTTTCGAAGATTCTAGTGACAAGGAAATGGAAACTTTGAGCCATTATACTCGAAAGCATTGGGCAAGGGCAACTACTGAGGTATTGGTGAAGGTAGGAGATATAGAAGAACAAATAGTTGCTTTGTTGGACCATGGTTCTGAAATAAATCTCATGTCTAAAGTTCTTTATAAGAAGCAAAAATGGCCAATTGATATGGAACATGGATGGGCAATACGAGCAGCTAATAACACACGAGGCGAATTATATGGAGCTTGTCCAGATGTCAAAATTCGGATTGGGGATGTTGCTACGGAGCAACATTTCTTCGTTCAAGATACAACGTCTTATCCGTTGATTTTAGGACAACCTTATATCACGGCATCACGGATGGAAACAAAGGTACTTGACGATGGTTCTGCTTATGCAAGGGTACGGAGCGAAGATGGGAGGAAAGCTGTACAATTTCTAACAGTACTTCCTAACCATGAACGGAATCGAGATAGGTTGAGGGAGAAACCATTGCCAAAGATTGTTGAAGGATTTAAGGATTTTGGGGAGGTACCACTGTAAAGCGAGATTATGGAGGTACAAAAGAGGAGGTACTCTCGCGAGATGAAGGTGCCTTTGATGCGAGTTTTATTGGTATATTGGAGAATGGAAATATTATGTATAAGAAAGTTGAAGATTTTAAAAGAAAAGAAAGAAAAAGATTATATGATATTGAAGGATCGTTACGCAAGATAGGTACATTGCAAGATGATGAGAAGATTTTGGGTGTTTATGAAGAAAATGGGCTGGAAGATTCATTGGAATTGATTACATCTATTGGGTTAGGAGATAATGATAAGATTATTGAGATTCATTCGAGAGAGGTTTATACCATGCTTGAATCTTTTCAAGCACTAGAAGTCACAGTAGAGACGAGATATAAAACGGCAGATAAGAAGGTAAAGCCTGTTGCCGGACCATTACCAGAGGATTCTAAAGAACAAATGGGAGAAGCATCAAAAGAAGCAAGTTTAAGAGATCCAATGAGTATTGGACATCAGTTTCTTGAAGAGACTTTTGAAGAATTGAAGATTGGTTCTGATGGTTCTTTATTGCCGGAGGAAATTACTTGCTTCGAAAAGATGTTGGCTAAACAAGGTAGATCGTTTGCCTTCGAATCTCATGAAATTGGGTGTGTGGATCCAAATATTATAACACCTATGGTTATCTTCACTGTACCGCATGTACCTTGGAATCTAAGACCGATTCCAGTACCGAGGGTACATTTACCTAAATTAGTGGAACTATTGAAAGAAAAGATAAAGATGAAAATATTAGAACCTTCATTTGCGCCGTATTCTAGTCGATGGTTTACGGTACCTAAGAAGAATGGGTCACTGCGGTTTATTCAAGATATGCAGCCGGTGAATGCTGTAACTGTCAGGAATGCAGGAATTGGACCTATTGTGGATGAATTTGCTGAGGCGTTTGCTGGAAGGGCGATCTATTCAATGGGTGATTTGTATTCAGGTTATGATCAATTTCAACTTGCCGAAGGAAGTAGAGATATGACAACGATGAGGACACCGCTTGGATTGGTTAGAATGTGCACTCTTCCTCAAGGCGCGACCAACTCAGTTGCGCATATGATGAATGGGATGAATAAGGTATTGAGAGATTTTATTCCGGAAAAGACTATGCCTTTTCTGGATGATGTTCCTATAAAAGGGTGCAAAGAAGGAGACAAGGATGAAACTTTAGATACGAGGGGGTGTCGCAGATATGTTGTTGATCATATACAAGATTGTGAAAAGATTTTAACTCGGCTTGGAGAAGTTCATCTTACATTATCGGGTATGAAGTCCGTATTTGGAGTGCAAGAGGTTGTAATTGTTGGACATTTATGCGGATCTTACGGAAGAAAACCAGATCCGACTAAAGTTGATGCAATTGGAAGGATGAAAGAGGATTGTGGTTCTTTAACAGAGGTTCGCAGGTTTTTGGGTGCATGTGTATTTTATCGAATCTGGATCCCTCATTTTGCTCACATAGCGGATCCATTATATGAACTGTTACGCAAGGGTTACCGATTTGAATGGGAAGAAAGGCATATTCAGGCAATGCAAAGATTGAAGAAATTTTTGATGTCACCTCCAATATTGAGGAAGGTTGATTATAAGTGCAATAGACCAGTGATTCTTACTGTAGACGCTAGTCCAATTGCCGTTGGATGGGCTGTGGGTCAAGATGATTCGAATGGGAGTAGATTTGCAGTTCGATTTGGAGCTAAAGTTTTAAGTATTCGTCAGCGTGCATATTCGCAAGTCAAAAGAGAACTTTGGGGAGTCGTTTCGGTTATGAAAGCTGAAAAGAACTATTTGATTGGGGCAGTAGTAGTAATTGAAACAGATTGCTTGCCATTGCTTGGAATGATTATTAACTGTTCAACGCCAGATATTGCAATGTTGAGATGGATTGCTTATATTAAGTCACTAAATCCAAAATTTAAGCATATCACTGGAAAGGACAATTTAGTAGCAGACATGCTATCTCGAGCAAGATACGAGAAGGAGGACGAAATGGTTGAAGACATTGATGATGTCGGATTGAAATTCTATTCAATATCAAATCTCAACAGAGAAGACAAGCTATTTCTTGAAGAATCTTATGAAGGAGAATTATTGGATATTGGTCATTATTTGAATACCTTGTCTAAGCAGGGGAATCGGTCTACAGAAAAATTCAAACAAATAAGAAAAAAAGCATATGGATTTTTACATCGAGATGGTCTTCATCCTACGTATCCTCTGGCTATTCATTTTAAATGGGTTGTTGATTTGGTTATTATGCCGGTTGGGTTATGGCAGATGAGATATTTGGTTTTAGCTCGTGAAGATTTATCAAATCAAGTAGAAGGAAGAGCATTGAGGACAAAATCTACAGAAGGGATTTGTAGGTTTTTGCTTGAAGATGTCATTTGCCGTTACGGGTGCGTAGGAAAAATCACTGCAGATCGTGGAGAATTAAATGCACAAGAAGCTCGTAAGTTCTTTGAAAAATGTGGAGTTAAACTATCACTTACTACTGCTTATAATCCGGAAGGGAATGCGAAAAGCGAACGCGGTCACCCGCCGATTGTGAAAGCATTGGTTAAAGCTTGTAATGGGAAGGTTAAAGAGTGGCCACGGCTTTTGTCATTTGCATTATGGGCTGATCGAACAACACATAGTTCGGTGACAGGATATATGCCAGTAGAACTTATGACAGGTCAAAAACCAATTATGCCGATTGAAGAAAAGGTACTTACTTGGAGTATGCTACCATGGGAAGATGGATTGACAAGAGAAGAACTTCTGGCTATTAGGATTCGACAATTGGAGCAAAAAACGGAAGATGTCCAGATAGCATTGGAAAGGTTAAAAAGAGCAAGGTTACAAAACAAGGTACGATTCGATAAGCAACATCGATTGAGACCAAAAGCAATCGAGGAAGGTGACTGGGTACTTGTTTATGACAATAGTCTGGATAATCAACATAGTACTTTGCGGAAATTTTCAAAACGTTGGTTTGGACCATATGTTGTAACAACTGTTCATGATAATGCGACTTACTCATTACGGGAGTTAGATAGTACAAAATTGAAAATACCAATTGCTGCGAAGAGAGTAAAAATATTTAAACGAAGACATGCAGAGATGAATATGGAAGACCTTAATGAAGGCACAGAGATTCCGCAGCAAGAAGATGAAAGTGATATGGATAATGAAGGTGACGAAGACGAACTGGACAAAGACGTAGGGGATATATTCTGAATCAAACAGGTATTGGATAAATTGGTGCATACCGGAGGATGCACAGGTTCAGAGGGGGTGGATGTCGTGTTGTAACACGATTATACAGTGAAAATAAAAAGAAAGGGGAATTTTATTAATATTCAGTTATCTCGAATATTGGGAGCATCAACCAACTCCAGTACAAATACTGAGTGGTCAGGTTCAGTGACTCCGTTACAGTCAGCCGGGGCATACTGGAATGCCCCGTTTGATTCCAATAACGGGAGTCAGCAGGAAGAGAAGGACCAATTCACTCGACGGGTTCGAGGAGCCAATTGGATCCAATTTCGAGAATCCAATCCGGGTCCTCTTACCCAATATGAGACCTGTATTGGTGGGGCAACCCAATGCAGTCTAGTTACGGGAAATCCAGGTCTTACTACGGGTCTTAGCCAATCTGACGCGAGGACCAATTTGACCCAATTATGGGAACATCCAGGTTACTACGGGCATCTTTCCCAATATAGGACCTGAATTGGTCGGGCGACTCAATGTGGTCCCGATTACGGGGTTCGATTCTGTTTCAGGCTGTCCTGTTCTCTGTGCCGTCTCAGGGAACGTTGTTTTCGGTAAATGGATTTCTTAAAGGTAAAAACGGAGGAGAAAGCTTGAGGTGGGAGCCAATTTCGGATCCAAGCTTGAGGTGGGAGCCAATTCCGGATCTAAGACGGAAGATTGAAGAAATTCAGAGGATAAGGTTAGGGGGGATATAGTTTGGAGTGGTGTGGATTTTTATTTGGGGGGGATGGGAGGTTTTTGAAGATAAATGGAATTAGAGAGAGGAGCTTCATGCTTCAGGTCGGGGAAGGAAAGACATAGGATTTGGATTTTTCTTCTTCGTAGAGTTTTGGGGAAGACTGAGGCAATCGCTGCTGAAGTCAGTGTTGTAATGGTGAATCGGGATTTTTAAATGAAGTGGGTTTGAATACTCTTGAATGTTTTGTGAAATCGAGTTACGTCTGTGATTGAAGGATTAAAAGGGTGTCTATAGGATTGAGTATGCGGAGTGAATGAAATTTATTGGGTTAATCTAACAAGACAGTCAGTGGATACAAGATCGTAAGTACAAAGGAGTATTGAAGGTTAACAGTTTGGGTTGTACGGGGTTCTCTGTAACGTCTAGAGACCTACCGGCTGGGGCAAAAAGGACTCCGACAAGCAGTCGAAGAGCACCCGTATAGATTTACGGTACATTGTTGCAGTCGTTTATATTCCAGCAGTCAAAAACTGATAGACTGCTTGACTATCGGCGAATCTCCATACTACCTTCTACAGCCAGACGCCCGGCGCATTCTCGAGCAGGAAAGCACGTAATACGACAATGAGTAATGGATAGTTTCTGAATATTGAGAAGTTAGTGTGGAGTGTCAGACTGTGATAATCATAAGCCGAGATATTGAATTCTGTGTGATGAATTGAGAAACTGAATTCAATAAGGAAGCTGGAGATCAGTAATTGAATATATATATAAACCACAAAGAGAGTAAGTAGGAGATGATTGGATAAGAATATGGAAGTATTGTTGAATTGATAGTCATAGAATGGATTATGGGTTGAATTAAGACAGAAGTAGTTAGCCTTGGTGTTTTGTAGTTGATAATTTATTTCAGATAGGTAGAGTATAATCAATTGTGATACTAACAAATTCAATTCATATAATCAGTCTTTTCTCGTGTTCAAACCCACCTCTATTAATTCAATTGCTTTATTATATTCAAGCTTGAACACAACAAGAACAACATTTTGGCACCGCTCTTAGGAAAATGATAACAATATGAAATGTTAGAAATTGATTATATGGGAGATGGAATTATATGTTGAATGAAAACGTGAGAAGAACAAGTTTTAGGATTAAAAATATGTGAGTTATAATTCAAGAAAATATTGATTTTGTAAAGAAAAATGAAAGAATATGAGTGATAATCATGAAGGGGAGGATTATCAAAGAATTAATCAACAAGTGAAAGAAAGACATGAGCGGTTACGTATAAGAAATCTCCTATAGGAACGACAAAAAGGATTTGTAGATCCAAGTAAAACCAAAGGAAGAAAAATTCAAATTCAAATAGCAAAGAGACCAATGATAACACCAATGGTCGTGGGAGTGCCAGAAGTACTAATTGCAGTACGAATGGGAGCAGTATGAGACTAAACTACAAGTGTGGCACCATTACCTACTTTTAGTGGTTGACCGGGCTCTGATCTCGATCACCATATATTTCAATTCTTGACACCCTGTATGACTAATAATAGTAGAACTGAAGATATTTGGTTGAGATGGTTGCCAATAACTTTAAAAGATACATCTTTTGAATGGTATATTCGGTAATCAATGGATAGATTTTCCAATTGGAAGGCCTTGAGGAATGCCTTCCTAACCCATGTTAGACCAATTGGATTTGAAGATCGGCTTAGAGAAAGTTTTATGAATAGCAAGATGTTTGCGGGGGAATCAATGGAGTCCTATTATGGTCGGGTTGGAGATATACTTCGTAAATAGGTAAATAATCAAATGCCAGATGCGTTTATATTGTCGATATTAATCAATGGTTTGCATCCACCAAAATTAAAAATGTTTGTAAAAGAGGCTTGACCAGCTACGATAGAGACATCATTGGCATGAACAAAGGTATGGGAAGAATGTTATTATGACCAATTATTAATAGTGGGGGCGACGATGATTCCAAGTTTAGGAAGCCAACAAATACAACTAGTAAATGTGTCGATGGATAATTATCCACAAATGGCAGCCTCCAATATGAAGAATGTTATATTGCAACAACCAATTAATGCTACACCACTCCAAGCAATAGCGCCAATAATGATGACACCTTATTTTACATCGCCAATCTATCAACAATCGAAGTTGTTCACAAATGCAACTGTTAAAGATCTAAATGAAGCCTTGTTATTAAATGTAATAAAGAAGATGAAAGAATTGATCGTAAATTTAGCTAAAGACAAGGAGAAATGACATAAGCCTTCTAATACGAGACCTAATATATGGTGTAATAATTGTAAGGAACAAGGTCATTTTGATACGAAATGTCCATCATCCAGACAAACGGATGTTCAATGTACATTTTGTGGAGGAAAGTATCCTATCCAAAACTGCTGGCATTTACAAAGGCAACAACAGTTTAATAACTAGATAATACAGCCAACTTAATGGGATGTTAATCAAGAACAGACTGAAAATATGAGTGGTTGGAATAGTAATCGCTCAAATCAATCTAATTATGGCTTTGGAAATTTTCAAAATACTAATTATAATCCGATTTATGGAACAAAGATGCAGAACGGTGGAAATAATCAAGGGGATAATCTCCAAATTATACCAATTTAGAAATTTAATTCTCGACCAATAGTAATTGGTGAGCCAAGATCATCTACTATGGCTATGTGAAATCAACCTAGTTGATATATTCCAGTGGAGACTCCAAGTATATCTGATGATATGGATCAAAAACCACTACATTGCTACCGGTGTCGGCAAATTGGTCATTATACCAATGAATGTCCTAATCGAAGGTTTATAGATAAATATGCTCAAGTATGTAGAAATTACAAGTAGTTGAGTCATTTTTATTATCAATGCAATGTTCCATTTAACCGTAATAATCATGATCAGAAGATACAATCGATTGTATAAATTGTAGTGGAAAAAAATAACGTGACACATGAATCACCAGTTCATCGGATAGAAGTAGTCCAAGCTGTCCATACAAGAAGTCAGCAAAAAGAGAAAGGACCAATTCAATATTTGGATGATCTTGAAGCAAAGGGCCAATTGGACCCAATTATGGGGCCATCCAATCCAAGTCCTCACATGGACCCCTTACTCAGTATAAGACCTGATTCGATTGTGCATCTCAATGAAATACCAATTACGGAGGCTTCGGTTCCGTGTCGAGTTGTTTCATTTTCTAAACAGTTTTAGAAAACGTCCTTTCCGTTAAAAGATCTTCTAAGAGGCATGCATTCCAAAGAACCAATATTAGTCCAATTGGGAGAATAATCTTTCTCATTGAAAGAATCGATTTTACAGGCTCCATCAAATTCAATTCTAGTAGCTTTATCAATTTCCAATATAGAGAAAATCAATTTACTTGCGTCGGTGTCTAAGACTGAAAAGAAGAAATGGACATTGGGAATTACCACTTATATAGAACCATATGATATTCTAAAAGATTTGGACACCATACAACCCACGATCTCTATGAAGTAACTATTGGCGATAGCACTTGAGTGCCAAACTATCTTCAATTCCTCATTAATTCGTTGCAGATCTCAAAATAAAGAAATCCGATAAGTAAGTTTGAATCCCGATCCGGGTGCACCTATGATTGATGTCTCAATTGATAGAGTGTTATTATCGGGAGTGCAAGTAGACAGAGGATCTAGTGTAAATCTTATGAATGCCGCTACAATGGAGGAACTGGGTTTGGATTACTTATTGCATTTTACAGTGGATTTAAAAATGGCTGACTCCAGTCGAGTGAAACTTATGGATATTTTATGAAGTATTGATATAGTAATTGTGGGGATTACCTACAAAATTGATTATATTATTTTTTAATTGCAAAGCTCTATATTGTCATATCCAATTTTATTGGAGCAACCGTAGTTGTATCAAGGTAAAGCTCGAAATGATTGGGACCGTGGTACATTGACAATTGGAAAAGGTAATGATAAAATTGTCCTTAAAATATATCCTATCCAATATCATGGAGAAACTCAAGTTGTTAGTTCAGAATTCACATCGGATTATGAAGATGAGTCTAGAAAAGAAGAAATTGGTGCACCTGAACCAATTTATGCTGATATAAGGTAAGTTGTCGAGCACACTAGAATGAACTATCGGTGCAAGTGACCAGGAGAGTACTTAGTTCCTCTAGATGTTATTGATGATTCTCATCATATGATTGCATATTGGATGAATAGACAGGATATTAATCACGTTAGTACTATGGAACTAAAGTTGAAAAGCTCTAATATGTCGGATTTTATAAAAGATTCTAGAATTGAGCAGAACATCAGTCCAAAGACACCTGAAATTCCACAATGTCAACCAATTAATTTAGGTACAGGGGAGGCTCCCCAAATCATTCAGATTTATGATAGTATAAAAGGCAAGGAGAAAGAAATTTAGATGGATTACTTTTTAATGCATAAAACTACTTTCTCAAGATCATATGCGGATTTGAAAGGAATTCCAGCAGAAGTTTGTGAGCATCGAATTATATTGGAGGAGAATGCTACACCAGTATGTCAAAGACAACATCGACTTAATCCAAAATACTCACTTGTGGTAAAAGAAGAACTGGATAAATTCTTGGAGGTTGGATTTATCTATCCAGTTCCTTTTAGTGAATGGGTTTCACTAATTATTATGGTACCGAAAAAGAATGGAAAAATTCGCTTCTGTCAAGATTTTTGAAAATTAAATGCGGCTACCAAGAAGGATTATTTTCTTTTACCATTCATGGATAGTATATTGGATGTCATCGCTAGATATGAAAGTTATTCATTTCTTGATGGATTCTTCGATTATAATCAAGTTAAGATTGCAAAAGAAGACCAGTTAAAAACTACTTTTACTATGGATTGGAGGACCTTTGCCTACAAGATTATGCCGTTTGGGCTTTGTAATGCACCACCTACATTTCAAAAGGTAATGATGCAAGCATTGCAAGATTATCTACGAATTTCAATGGAAATATTTCTAGATGATTTTTGTACATTTAGTACGAAAGCTAGGCATTTAGAATGTTTAGGTCAATGTTTGAATCAATGTGTCAAATATGGAATTTCTTTAAATTTAGAAAAATATCAATTTGATGTGCCTTCTGGTAAAGTATTGGATCATATAGTTTCGATGGCAGGCATTGCTACAGATCTAGATAAAATAAAGATTATAGTAGAATTCAAGCAATCAGACACTGTTATGGATATTTGAGCATTTGTCAACCATGTTAGTTATTATCGGTAATTTATCTATCTATTTGCAGTTATATGCCTTCCCTTGACAAATCTCTTGAAGAAACCATCAAGCGATGGGACCAGTCCATTTTGGACAAAAGAATGTACAATTGTATTTGAAACATTGAAATAGAAATTGGTTTCAGCACCAATATTGGTGGAACCTTGTTAGATAAAACCATTCCAAGTTTATGTGGATGCATCTAATGTCGCGATAGATTCTGTACTGAGCCAGAAAGATGACTGGGGTTTTGATCACCGTATTTATTATGCAAGTCATTAATTAGTAGCAGCTGAAAGAAATTACACAACAATCGAAAGAGAAGTATTGGAAATGATTTATTCCGTACAAAAGTTTCAACATTATCTTCTTGCTTATAAATTTGTTTTCCATGTCAACCATGATGATTTAAAAATATATGATTAATAAGCCTCAATTGAGTGGTCGTATTGCACGATAGATTCTATTCTTGCAAGAACTTGACTTTACTATTCAGGTAAGATCAAGGAAATCAGATTCCAATGTGGACCATTTATCTTGGTTATCTAATATATTGGGTAATGAATCCATTAACGATGCATTATCTGATGCAGAACTGTTTACAGTAGATGTAATTACTCCAAAGTATAGTGAAATAATTCAATACTTGACATTTCAAACCTTCCCACCCAATTTCAATGTAAAGCTTAAACGATACTTAATATTAAAATGTACACCTTATATGATGATTGGTGAAGCTTTATATAAACAAGGCAAGGATGGAGTTTTGCGATGTTATATTTATTAGACTAAAATGTATTTATATTAGAAGGTTGCCACTTAGACAGTTGTGGTAGACATTTTGCAGGGGAGAGCACGGCTCGTAAAGCTTTACAAGCTTATTATTGGTGGTCAACAATGTTTACAGATGCCCACCAATTCATCTGTCATTGTGATCCATATTAGAGAATGAGTCGACCTATTGGAACTTTAGCAATGCCATTGGTACCAATTCTGGCTCTAGCGCCTTTTGAAAAATGGAGAATTGATTTTGTGGGACCAATTGTACTAGCCTCAAGAAATGGACAAAAATGGTATATACTGATAGCAATGGATTACATAACAAAATAGGCTGAAGCCATAGCTACGAAAATCGATAGTGCAAATACAATAGCAACCTTTTTATATGAAAATATTATTATACGGTTCGGTTGTCCACGAGAATTAGTTAGTGATTGAGGAATTCATTTTATAAATAGTACAATTGAAGCACTCATGGCTAAATTCGAGATAAAACATCAAAAGACTACACCATTGTCGTAGTGTAAATGCTTATAGTATGTAAAAATTAGTTAGAACACATTAAATGTTAATAAATCTAAATGTATGTTAGAGTAGATAATAGATTAAATTAAAAAGAGTTGGTATGAAAAAACTTTATTTTATTTTCCTTACTTAGTTTGATTATAGTATATAAAAGTTATAGAACCTTAATGTTAAGTATGAAGCCTTGAGAGGAGATAGGGGCCTAAAGATGAAGATTTAAACTAATAGGAGGTTAATTGGGAGGGATGAAACCAAGGCATGGTTGGATGAAGGTAGAAATAAGGATCTTCATTTCCATTGGTCGAAATCCATGTCCAATGGGCTTTTAGGAGGCTGCCCGCGACCTTGATAAGGATTTCGGCGACTTCAAAGAGGCCATTAGGAAATCATAGGCAAGGGTTGTAAAGTTTAGGGTTTTGGCTACAATTTTTGTGCAAATTTTATAGGGTTTGGAATTAGGGTGAATAAGTTATAGCCGTTTGAAGTTAAGGTGTCAATTTGAGACCTACTGTTACTCTTTTGAGTTTAAGAGGAGTCTTACGGAAGCTTTTGGAGATCGGAAGGTGCGGCTGGAAGGGCAACTTCAAGACATACATCTTTTGCGAAGGAAATTTTGCATTTGGAGTTTATGTAAAGGAGTTATAGGGAGTTAAAGACAGCGCATTCAAATCAAAGGTAGTAAGTGAGCGGTTTTGTTCAAAGTAGTGTTAGGAGCCATAACTTGAGTTTTCAAACGAAATTTTGGCTCAAACTTTGGAAGAATGTAAACATTTGTGTTGAAAAGCTATTTATATAAGTTTCGTGGCATTTGGACTTATGGTTTGTGAGATATGAAGAAACTTGTGTGTGGGTATATAAAGATTAGGGTTTGAAGCGACTGTTAGGGTTGTGAAGATATCTCAAGATCCGCGACGAATTTGCAGTTGAAATTTGTTGTAAAAATTAATAACAACATATCAGTACTTCATGTAAATTTTGATCTTTTTTGGACGGTTGGATCAAGAGTTATGAGGTGTTGAGGTTCGGGAGAATTTCCACACAAGGATATACAAGGTTTTAGAGTACTTCTACCATAATTTTGGGTGTTGTTGATTATTTAAGACTTAAGTATTTGGTGTAATTGTCCCAAAAAGAGAAATTATATATATAAAATTAGGATTTCCTTATTTTAAGCTTAATTGAGCAATTAATGACAGCCAGAAGCGTAGCGCTTTCTTGAGGCAAAACCTCTCTATCCCGACACCGTATCATCCTAGAGCCAATGGACAAATAGAAAAGAGTAATGGAATTTTATGTAAATCTTAACCAAAATAGTTTCAAGAGCAAGAACAGATTCGGATACTAAGTTGTTCGTAGCTTTATGGGCATATCGTACTGCGTATAAAGTTACTACCAATGCTACCCCTTTCTAATTGGTTTATGGCCATGAAGCAATACTACCTATTGAATTGGAAGTCCAAAGTTTACAAATTTCTATCGATAATAGATTGAAAGATCAGGATTCATTACGGCACCATTTAGAAGAATTGGAAAAATTGGATGAATCTAGAGCCAATACATTAATGATAATGAAAACTACCCAAAAACGAAAGAAGACTTATTATGATAGTAAGCTTAGACCAAAGGCTTTTATGCCAAATAATTTGGTACTTCTTTATGATAGTCGATTTAAAAAAATTTCAAGAAAATTTCAAGTTCAATAGTGTGGGTCATATCGAGTTGTTGACAGATTTTCAAATGGTTCCGTACAATTGAAAGATTATATGGGTACTAAATTTTCAACACGGATCAATGGCAATTGGCTTAAAATTTACTCTACATAAACCCAAGACGGGTTTTCTGTTCCAAAAAAGGAGAGGGGATAAATAATGATGATGATAGGATATTTCATCATGAAAAATCGTGGGAAATAAGGAGGAGTCGATCCAATTGATTGGACCATGGTAAGAAGTAGGAAGGAGGTTCTTGACAAGCATCATGTTTTTTTTTGTGGTTAAGGAGAAGATGGCAAACATGGTGTCTAAGAAAGTAAGGTTGGAGACCAATTGGAAGGAATGGTAAGAACGAGTGCAGGTAGAGGTTGCAATGTTGCAGATTAAACTAGCCACATTAGCAAAGAAGGCCAATAATTTAGTATGGACCAATATGCTAGTTTCAGCGACAATACCTTTGGAGATACCTTTGAAATCGATAGAAGAATGGCAGAAGATGTTGGAAGAGCATGACAACCAAATTGCCCGACATAAATCTCAAGTATGGGAATTGAGTTTGTTGAATGAAGATCTGATTATACGTTTGGATAGAGAACTCTCGAACACTGAGGTAGATAACGAAGATGTAAAGAAGAAAAGGTCACCAATTCAAAAGGTAGTAAGCCAATGCCATTGATTGAAGAAGCCAATGTTGCTACATCTTTATAAGTTGACGCTAAATAATGTTTGCAAGGACAGTGCACAGATAGGAGTGGGGCTTTGTAGAATAGACAAATAAACTTTGTAGTAAGTTACTAGTTGATTATTAATAACCTTGAGAATTAGATTGATGGTTAGGTAATTTAGTTGGTAACAATAGGTTGTTAGTGGAATAAATGGTTAAGAATTCAAAAAAGTCATAACCTTTGGAATCTGCTAGCCGATGGTCCATCTTTTGGTAAGATAAAGAGATTGAAGAAAGAGAGATTATGGCCAGGTTGTGATAGTCGTAAGCCGAGGCAAGCTTGGTGCTACCTCTTTTTTGTTTCTTTGTTGTTGACGAGTAATGGATAGTTTCTGAATACTGAGAAGTTAGTTTGGAGTGCCAGACTGTGATAGTCGTAAGCCGAGATATTGAATTCTGTGTAATGAATTGAGAAACTGAATACAATAAGTAAGTTGGAGATCAATAATTGAATATATATAAACCACAAAGAGAGTAAGTGGGAGATGAATGGATAAGAATATGGAAGTATTATTGAATTGATAGTCGTAGAATGAATTATGGGTTGAATTAAGATTGAAGTAGTAAGCCTTGGTGTTTTATAGTTGATAATTGATTTCAGATAGTTAGAGTACAGTCAATTGTGATACTAACAGATTCAATTCATATAACCAGTCTTTTTCAGTATTCGAACCCACCTCTATTAGTTTAATTGCTTTGGTATATTGAAGCTTGAACACAACGAGAATAATAGTGCCTTATGTAAATAAACTTTGATGCCAATGTTTTACCATCAATTATTAAATGGTGATTTAAAATGATTTTTCATCTTTCTTTAAATTAAAAATAAATTCAAATTTTATTTTCAATCTTCTAGATTTTGATCCTATTCACTATCAAATAGTAGAATTTAAAATGTAGAAAAAAAAGAAATTTTGCTTTTTTTTTAGTAACATATATTATTAATTTGGATAGATCTATTGATTAATTGACTATTTAATAAATTTTATATTTGATATTAATACTTATTAAATGAAATATTCTTAAATTATATTATTAATATAATTTTAAATTAGATCTTTAAAATATTTAAATAGAGTTTTATTTGTGTAAAAGTATTATCAAACCATAGTTAGAAAAAACATGTTTTATATTTTTAGGATGCAAGTTTGTGATCTTTAAAGACTATTGCATTTTGATTTTTATTAAACTTTTGTCTATATAAGTATAGAATTTATTTCTATGGAGTATTGTGTTATCTTCTAAGCTCGACTCACATGTCGGCTATAACACTCCATAGACGTGAATTCTATTTTTTTCAACTGAATAAGTCTTCATATAATATTTTTTTATACAAGTTGGAATAAATTTTAATCTAAAATCTTACATCTTTTTATTAATTAGTTATGCAAAGGATTTCTTAATAAAAATTTAGATTTCTTCTTGTATTCACCGCTTGTATCATAGACATATATATTTACTATAATATTTATTCATATGATTAAGTAGAAGTAGATAAAAGTAGATTTATTTCAAAATATTTTCTTGGAAAAGTTCCTAGAAGCTTTATAGATGTTGCTTTGATTTTGTATGTATTTGTAGTTGATTAGTAGGATAGAAACTTGATCAATAAATTAACCATATATTGGTAGCTTGTGGAACAAGCTAACTATGTTGTGTACATATAAAAACTTACTTTGTAAGTTAAGATATGTGTCTTGCAAAGTAAATACGTTTTGGAGGTCATGTAGGATATCGCCATGGAGCTCCTAGTTAAGAATATATATAGAGGCAAGAGTGAAATCTTCTTCACTCTTGTCAATACCTTTCTAATTCTCAGTCTTGTTTTAAGACTTTCTAATTTTCTTATTTTTGGCAATAGCTATTTTAGTTAAATATTATACCATCTTCGAGTAATTTTCTAGTTCTTTTGAATAATATAAGAGTGTGTTGAAGATTTCTTTCTTCAAGCTTTATATTCTTGATAGTTTGACAAGACTACTAAACTTTTTGTTCTTATTTTGTTTTAGAAGTGAGTGGATTACTCCACTTTTATTATTTTATTTTAAAGGTCGTGGATTATCCACTTTTAAACAAATATTTAGTTTTTTAATACAATTTTTTTTCTTAAAGAGAGCGAATTATCTCTCTTTGTGGAAATTTTCATTTGATATAAGAAGTTGCAGACTATCCTCCTCTAATTTGACTTGTGAATTTGTTAAGTTGTTTAAAATAGAAGGAAAAATTATAGATGCTATACTTGGTGGAAGTGAGAATAGATTTAGAACTATTACAAATCTTCATAAATTTGTCAATACTCTTAGAGTAGAAATTTCATGCATCACTAATGCCAACCATGGAAACACTAATTCTATGCCTATGAAAGAAATTCAAAACTTATAACAAGAAGTTGTGTAGTTGAAGGAAACAAGTAAATTGACCTTAGAACCAAATTTAGGAAGTTTTGCTTTTATAAGTATGAAGAAAAGATGGATTAATATGTCCAATAAGTTTGATGAAACGAGATCAAAATTTTAAGGAATTTTGCAATAAGTGAAGCTCTATTTAAGGTTGTATTTCTTCCAATATTATGATGGATTTACTCAAGTTGGATTTATAAGTATACGTTTATGTAGAAGTATTCTTTCTTGATTTGTATTGTTAATAGAAAAGGATTTGCAAGTGCTTTATGATTTGAATTCATTCCTAGAAGTGTTTATGGCTACATTTGGAAATAGTGATTGAGAAAGAGTAGTAGAAACTAAGCTTTTATCTTTATAGCAAGGATAATAGTTAGCTATCTTAGATGTTGCTGAATTCTAAAATATCGTTTGTAATGTGGACTGGAATGACGACACTTTTATCAATGAAATTTGATATGGATTAAAGGATAATGTCCAAGACTTGTTATTGATAATGTCAAAAGTAGAATCTTTAGAATAATTTATTAATTAAGCTATTAAATATAATAATTAATTATTTGAAAAGTATAAAAAAAATACTTTGTTGGAGAGAAACAAGTCAAGTCATGATGGTAGTTTCTAAGTTATCAAATACTTATTCATCAAGGTCGGAATCAATGCAAATTGATAAATTTTATTTTAAATTTCTTATGGAGTAGAAAAAGATTTGATGTCATTGAGAGGATTTATGCTTATATTATAGAGAAGCTAAGAACACTGCTCAATATTATCTAAGGAAGTAATGTAATTACAAAATGAGGTGCACAATTGCCAAAAAATACAATGTATCAAAAAACAAATTTCTTAAGCTATAATAGGGATAGTGCAGCTGAAATCATATGCAACATCTAATGAAGGTCCTAATTTTCTTTAGATTCCTCATCTTATTTTACAATAGACATATATTTAGGACCAAAAAATTACAAAGTCTTTGTATTATTAGATTCAAAAGTCTCAACCTATTCTATAGACAAAGACTTTGTTAAAAAACAAGAAATATCTTTAGTCAAGAAAATTAAATCCGTATATGTAGAAATCATAGATGGAAATTTGTTGTCATCTAAAAATATTACACTTGAGACTATTCTTTTAAATATAATAATTAAAAATCATAATAATATAATATTATTTAATATGATAAGATCTCTCTCTAATCTAATTATTTTAAAATTATTATCGTTAAAAAAATATAACCATTAGATAGATTGGATTTTTTGTAACTTTAATTTTTTTTATAGTTTAATCCAAAATTTTGATAATAAAATAAAAATAAGTAAGTCTAATACAAACAACCTTTATTAATATGTGCAAAAACTTTCATACATGCAATAAAAAAAGGACCATCTTTTGCTATATTACCACATCTATTTTTAATAAAAGAAAGATATCAAGTAATATTCCTACCTAGTATCAAGATTTCTAGAATGTTTTTGAAAAAAAAAATGTTGATATTCTTTCAAAGCATTGACCTTATGATTATACAACTGTTTTATATAAAAAAACTCAATTATTATTTGAACCAATCTATAGCTTATGATGAAATGAATTGGCTACACTAAAAGAGTATATTAATGAAAACTTGACTAAAAACTTCATACACTACTTAAAATCTCTAACAAGAGTTTCTATCTTATTTATAAAGAAAAAATATTAATCTTTGTAGATGTGCATAGACTATTAAGGACTTAATAAGATTACTATTAATAATAGATATCTCCTACCTTTGATTTCTAGACTTCTTATTAACTCAATCTATCAAAGATTTATATAAAAATAGATCTATGAAGAGTATATAACCTAGTGTCCATTAAAAAACAGAGATGAGTGGAAGATTACTTTTCAAATTAGGTATGGATATTTTGAATATAATGTCATATTTTTTAGATTCATAGATACACTAGTTATTTTTTAATATTTCATGAATGATGTTTTTAATGAGTTTCTTGATGATTTTATTATCTTTTATTTAAACAACATTCTAATTTATTACAAGAACATAGTAAAATATAAATTTCATGTTTGTGTTAAGGACATGAATCTCGAAGAAAGAAAATCCTCAATACACTCTTGTGTCATTGAAAGAAACTAGAAAGTCATTCAAATATGATATAATATTAAATTAAAATGGCTAATACCAAAAATAAGAAGTCTAGAAAGTCTTAAAATAAGACTAAGGCCTAGAAAGGCATTAAAAAGAATGAAGAAGGCTTCACTCTTACTTCTATATATACTCTTAAGTAGGAGCTACATGGCGATATCCTATAGGACTTCTAAAACATGTTGACTTTTTTAATCACATGTCTTAACTTGCAAAGTAAGTTATCTATGTATCGCCACATAGTTAACTTATTCTAGAAGCTACCAACACGTGGTTAACTTATTGGTTAAGTTTTTAATCTAAAAATATATCTAAAGTCAAAACCACATCTATGAAGCTTCTAAGAAGCTCATCTAGAAGACTTTATGAAATTAATCTATATTTAGCTACTTCTACCTAATTATATAAGTAACTATTAGAATAAATGTATATGTCCATGATATTACCCCTTCTTCTAAGGATGATTTCCAAGAAGAGTAGTCATTATCTTTCATAGATCTTTACAATTATTCATCTTAATTTTGATAGGTGTCGTCGATGAAAGGCATCAATCATCTTTGTTGTATTTGTAAGATTCTTTGTTGGTTCCCATGTGTATTCACTAATATCATATCCATACCAATGAACAAGATATTCTAACCTATTTCGATGCTACCTTAAATCTAAGACTTCTACTATCTCAAACTCTTAATTATTATTCACTTTTATAGGAGGAGGTGGCATTTGTCTTCATTCTAAGATATTCACTGTCTAATATGGCTCAAAAATGGATATATAAAATACAAGGTGGATCTTCATAGATTTTGATAGATATAATCAATAAGCAACATGATTGATTTGTTCACAAATAGAAAAAAGTTTCAACCTACAATAGTCCAATTTATTACAAAAATGAGTAGTTTTGATATTGCAACAAAATTATCATACCTTGTCACATATGTTGAATTATGGTTGCTCCTTGCAATAGGCATCTATATTGATCTTTTGTCATTCTTGAGATTTCTTTAATTGTATCTTCATTGTTGCATGTAGCTTTAACAAACGATTTACTTAAACTTTCATCATAGGGATATTAACTTTTGAAAAGTCAAAAGTATCGAGTTATAGATGATAACTATAATTGGCAAAAAAAGGTATTTCTTGAGTAGAAGAATGTACCAAATTATTTTATGTAAATTCTGCCAATGCTAAAAAAGGTGTCTAGTCATCTTGATGACAGTTGATGGTACACCTCAAACACTACTTTAGAACTTGATTCACCTATTTCGTTTATCCATCAATTTGAGGATGAAAAGTCGATAAAAGCTTTATATCTACCTTTAGAATCTTGAATAGGATTTTCTAAAATCTTGAAACAAATTGAGTCTTCCTATCCAATATAATATCCTTTGGTAATCCATGATAGCCATAGAAATTGTCAATGAAAAGCTTAGCTCTTTTTTCACTTGAAATAGATTTTGTACATGATACAAAATATGCAATTTTGGTGAAATGATCTATGATTGCAAATATAGAGTCATATGAACCTGAGATTAGAAGATCTATTGTCAAGGTAGAGAGAATTTGCTTCAAGAAAGCACTTGTCATGGATATATATATTTATGTCAATAGCTACTTGTATGATTAAGTAGAAGTAGGTAAATATAAAATAATTTCATAAATTCTTCTAAGAAAGCTTCTCGTAAGCTTCATAGATGCACTTTTTAACTTTAGATGTGTTTGTAGGTTAGAAACTTGGCGAAAAATCTAACCATGTATTGGTAGCTTGTGAAACAAGTTATCTCCATGTAGTAGCTTGTGAAACAAGTCAATTATGTGGCACATACATAAATAACTTACCTTGCAAGATAAGACATATGGCTAATAAAGTCAACATATGTTGAAGGTCCTATAGGACATTACCACATAGCTCTTAGTTAGATAGTATATATGGAGGCAAGAGTGAAGCCTTCTTTACTCTTGACAACACCTTTCTAGTCTTAGTCTTGTTTCAAGACTTTTTAGTCTTCTTATTTTTGGCAATAGCCATTCTAGTTAATATTACATCACCTTTTGAGTGACTTTTTAGTTCTCTTCAATAATAGAAGAGTATATTGAGGATTCCCTTTCTTCGAGATTTATGTCCTTGATAGCACTGGGCTCTTGACTGTCACTAATTGCTCAATTAAGTCTTTAGATAAGAAAGACTAAGTTCAAAAAATAGTATTCTATTCATCTCTTTCTTTGATACAAATTAAGTTGTATGCTCCTTGTAGATCTATTTTGGTATAGACCTTTGCTTGATTGAGTTGGTCAAGAAGTCTTGAAATCAAAGGCAAATGATACTTATTTTTTATAGTGATCTTATTGAGTCCTTGATAATCTATATACATTTGCACAAATCTGTCTTTTTTCTTCACAAATAAGATAGGAGCCTCGACTAAAGTTTTAGAATGGCATTTGAAGTTTTTTTCCAAGTTTTCATCAATGTACTCTTTTAATACAACCAACTCATTCTGCAATAAGCTATAGATTGGTCTGAATGGTAATTGAGTTCTTTCTTTTAGATCAATTGAACAATCATAAGATTGATGTTCTAAAAGAGTATCTACATTCTTCTTTTCAAAAACATCTTAGAATTCTTAATATTGGTTAGGAATACCACTTGATGTTTTTTAATTATTAGAAATGGGCATAGTATGTATAGCAAAAAATGATCCTTCTTTTGCAGCATGGATGAAAGCTCTTGCATATATCAATAAAGATTTGGATATATTAGACTTATATACTTTTATTTCATTAACTTGATCTTGGATTATACTACTAGAAAAATTAAGGTTATAAAAAATCCAATTTATTTGAAGATTATATTTTTCTAGCTATGATAATCCTAAAATAATCAAATTAGAAAAAAATCTTATTATATTAAATACTACTATATTATTATGATCTTTAATTGCTATATTTAAAAGAAAAATATCATAGATAATATTTTCAAAAGACAACGAACGACCATCTATGAGTTCTACATATACAAGTTTAGTTTTCTTGACTACAGCTATTTTTTGATTTTTGACAAAATCTTTGTCTATAAAATAGGTTGAGGCTCTTGAATCTAATAAGACAAAGACTTTGTGATTTTTAGGTCCTAAATACGTATCTATTATAAAAAAAATTGAGGGATCTAAAAATAGAATAGGACCTTTACTAGATATTGTACATGATTCCAACCACATAGCCTTTATTGTAGCTAGAAAAAATTATTTTTCAACATATTATCTTCTTTGGTAATTATGCTCCCCATTTTGTAATTGTGTTGCTTCTTTGGAAAATATTGAGTAGTGAGCTTAACTTCTCCATAATATAAACATGAACCCTCTTAGCGACGTCGAGTCTTTTCTTACTCCGTGAGAGATTTAAAAAGATATCGTATCAATTTGCATTGGTTCTGGCCTTAATGAATATGTTTCAAAAAACTTGAGAGGTGCTGTCATTACTTGACTTGTTCTTCTTTTGCCAAGTCTTTATTCTTAATACTTTTCAAATAATTAATTTTTACATGCAATGGCTTGAGTAATAAATTGTTTCAAAGTTTCTATTTTTGATATTATTAATAGTAAATCTTTAACACTATCAATTAATCCATATCAAAATTGATTAATAAGTGCTTTGTCATTCTAGTCTAAGTTACAAGCCAGGTTTTAGAATTCAACAACATTTATAATGGTTGGTCATGATCTTTATCATAAAGATAAGAATTTGATCTCTGCTACTTGTTCTCGATCTTTTTTTTCAAATGTAGCCATAAATACTTCTAAGAATGAATTTAAATCATAAAGAAGTCGTGAATCCTTTTCCTCCAAAGGTACAAACTAAAAAAAATACTTCCAAATAGAAGTGCGCCTATGAAGCGAACTTGAGTAAATCCATCCGTGTATTGAATAGGGTGTAACCTTAAGTAGAGCTTAACTTGTTGTAAAAACCTTTAAAATTTTGATCTTATTCTATCAAACTTCTCAAGAACACTAAGTCTTGCCTCTCTTGAGCTTGTATAAGCAAGACCCCCTGAATTTGGTTGTGGAGCTGATCAACTTATTTTCCTCAACTAAACAACTTTTTGATATAGATTCTTGACTTTTTTCATAGGTATAGAAGTAGTGATCTCATGGTTGATATTGGTGATGCATGAAATTTCTTCCTTAAGAGTGTTGACAAGCTCATGAAGACTTGCAATAGTTACAAATCTATTCTCACTTCTGCTATGAATAGCATCCATATCTTTTTTCTATATATAGTTTAAATAAATTCAAAAATTTAAATTGGAGGAGGATAATTTACAACCTCTAATAAAAATTTCCACAAAGAGGGTAATCTATCTTCTTTAAAGAAAAGATCAGTATTAAAAAACAAGATTTTTGTTTAAAAGTAAGTAGTTTATAATCTTTAAAATACAACAATAGAAGTGTGGGATAATCCACTTACTTCTAAAAAAAGATGAAAATATTATATTAGAACTCTTGTCAAACTATCAAGGATATGAATTTCAAAGGAAGAAGATTGACAATACACTCTTGTATCACTGAAAGGAATTAGAAAGTTAGTCAAAGATGATATAATATTGAATTGGCTAAGAGCTACATGGTGATATCCTATAAGATCTCTAAAACATATTGACTTTGTTAGTCACATGTCTTAACTTGTAAAGGAAGTTATCTATGAATGCACCACATAATTACCTTATTCCACAAGCTAGTATACGGAGTTAACTTGTTCTACAAGCTACCAATACAAGGTTAACTTTTTGGCCAAGTTTCTAACCTACAAACATATCTAAAGTCAAATCTACATCTATAAAGCTTCTAAGAAGCTTTTCTAAAAGACTATAAAATTAATCTATATTTAGCTACTTTTATCTAATCATATAAATAACTATTGGAATGAATGTATATGTTTGTGATAGTTTGTCATGTGTTACAAAAACTTAGAGATATAAGATTATATGTAAAGATAAAAAAAAAATATGTATTCTATACTACTCAAGTTGATTTCATAGGATACAACATTTCCAACAAAGGATTAATGATAGATCCTAAGATGGTTTAGACTATCATGGATTGGAAGGTTCCAAAATTTTTAAGAAATATACAATATTTTTTAAAATTTGCCAATTATTATCAAATCTTCATCAAAAATATTTTTCAAGTTGTGGCTCTTCTTATACGTTTGACATACAAAGACAAACTTCAGTGGAGGAAAGAAATAAAAATATCTTTTGAAATCTTGAAGATATTATTCATTTCTATATCAATTTTTGTATCTTTTTAATTTTTTTAAGGCATTCTTCATTCAAACAGACACATCAAATTTTGTTATAGGTATTGTTTTATCACAAATAAGAATAAATGATAAGCTCTACATAGTTTTTTTTATTCTAGGAATTTTTTAGCAAATAAAATTAAGTACGAGATCCATAAAAAGAGCTTCTTGGAATTGTGGATTCATTTCAAGAATGGTGTTATTATTTAGAATGCACTTCTAGTCCAATTATTGTATATATAGATCATTAGAACCTTAAGTATTTTATGTTTGCACATATTTGGAATCGCCACTAAATCTATTAGAATATGTTTTTATTAAGATTTGATTTCAAGATCATATATAGATCTAAAAAATAAGATTTATCATATGCCATTTTTAGACATTCTTATCTTGGACTACAAGAAGGAGATATAACTTTTGATCAATAAAGAATAATTCTCTTGAAGCCAAAGTATTTTCATCTTCAAGTAATAGAATCAATATTAATTGTTGATTCAATCTTTGTCAAGAAAATTCAATGAAATATGTCTTTTGTTCTTCTTGCTCATAATATCAAGAATAATTCTTTTAAGTCTCATAATACTCTTAAATTTGAGTTTAAAAATAATTTAATTTATATCAAGGTATGATTATACATTCCAAAATACAAAGCACAATTATATATTCTTCAAGCTTGTCATGACTTTTGAATAGCTGGATATTTTATATACAATAAGACTTTTGAGTTAATATCTAAATTTATTTAGTAGATTCAATTATGAAAGGCAATCAAAGACTTTGTATAATCATATGATATTTGTTTAAGATCCAAAACTCCACGTCTTCAACCTTATGGACTTCTTCAACCATTACCTATTCCGGAAGAACTATTGAAATAAGACTAGACTATTTCAAAAATCCAAAATCCTTCTAATCTATATCAACATAAAGCTTTATGACAAAATAAGATAAACAAAATAGAACAAAATTGAATGGAAGTAAATAGAATAGGACATGGAAGACAAAACTAAGTTAACAGAAATAGAACAAAGTAGAATTAAATAGAAAGATATAAAATTTTATTAAGAAAAAGGATCCGAAGCCATATTTGATTAGATGCTCCAAAAGGCCTTGGCTATTCCTATTTATATCTTATCCTACCACCTTGGGCTTTCTAAAATATTCATAGGTGGTAGGTTCTATCTAAATAATTGCCTCAAAATCTTTTTTTAGAAGATTTTATAGGAGGTCCTACTTAAATAATCATCCTAAGCTTTCTCTAGAAGGTTCTTTATTGGACTCCATCTAAATAACCATCCTAAACTCTCTCTAGAATGTTTCACAATAGATCCTACCTAGTCTATTATCCTAATCTTAATTCCAAAAACTTCCATGGTTTTAATTATTTATAAAATTATCTTATCTATACCATGTTACAGTTAATCCTCCTCTATTAATGTAAAACGTCCTCATTTTGCTCTTGATGGTATCTCCATATTGTTTCTTGGCAATAGATGAGGTTTTACACAAGTTTTTATGTTGTATCGTAAATGGAATAACCTTTCTAAAGAACTTTATATTGAAATTATCAACATCTACTACTACAATGAAGATAGTGATGCTCCAAAATATTATCCACTTCATATTCTTGTTGATCATCAATTACAATTGGTAGTGGTGGTGGTGGTGGTAGTAGTTGGTATTGATCCAAAAAGTACTTTAGCTTGATATGAAATTCTTTCAATTACAAAATATGGAAGATTGAATAGACTTAAACATGTAGCAAAAGTTTGAGGTAGTATACAATATCAAAAATCATTGTAGAAATGCAAAAAAGTCCAAGCCATGAAGGTGCTAGTTTATGAATTTGAATTGATGTAGCAAGTGATAAGTTGGTATTAAAGAGTAACACTTGATCATCCTCTTGGAAGGTCTTATGTTGCTGATGGTTATCCACCTACTGCTTCTATCAATTCTATGCAATAAGGAGGCAATATTGTGCTTCTTGTAAGGCCATTGTAAGCCATTGTATAAATTCTTCCATTGTTGAGTTGTTGATATGAATGAAATAATGGAGAATTATTAGTATAATTGGATGTTGACATGCATTAAAAAAAAATGGTGAATAATTGATACTTGCTTGAATACCATTATTGTAAGCAAACTCCAAGGCCATGAAGTATTCATCCTAATCATTATAATGAACTACTACAAATGCTTGCAATATATCTTCCAACATCCAATTTGTATGCTCTGTTTGTCCATCTATTTAAATATAGAAGGTTGTAGATATGGCAAGTCATGTATTTAGTAGCTTAAACAAGACTTATGAAAAACTTCCAGTGAAGTATAGATCTCAATTTGAAAGACAGTATTAAAGAAGATTTATACAAGCATTAGGGCATTAATATTTGAATGCTTTAAGGCCAAGTAAAGTTGCTTTGAGAGTCCTTTCACAAAGACGGCAATCACCGTATAACTATGAGGTATCTATGGTAAATACATAATGAGATTCATAGTCACCTGCTCCCAATATGTTGTAGGTAGTGGAATTGGCTGCAATAGTCTAAGAGACGCTGTTTTGTGTGCTTTATTATGTTGACATGACTCGCAAGAGTATAAAAAGGCTTGAATATCATGATCCAAATCTGCCTAAAATCATGTCCTTGAGATCTATTTTAGAATCTTTTCTTGTCATAGATGTCTAGATATTTGGATGTCATGTCCCTTTTGAAGAATGCGTATTTAGAGTTTAGCATTGTTGGATACATAAATTTACTTCTTGAAATAGAACAAGCCATTATTAAAATTATAATCCTAATATTGTATATCCTTATTATATTGTAAATGCTTATAATATGTAAAAATTAGTTAAAATATATTATATGTTAATAAATCCAAATATGTATTGGAGTAGCTAGTAGATTAAATTAAAAGGAGTTGGTATAAAAAACTTTGCTTTGTTTTGATTTTGGCATTAAAAATAATATAGAACCTAAATATTTAGTATGAAGCCTTGGGAGAAGGTGGAAGCCTAAGGATAAAAATCTAAAGTAGTAGGAACTAATTGGAAGGGATGAAAGTAAGGCATGGTCAGATGAAGGCAAGGAATGAAGAACTTCATCCCTATTGGTCGAATATCATGTCCAATGGATTTTGAGGAGGCTACTTGCGACCTTAACAAGAGTTTTGGCAACTTCAATGAAATCAATTAGAAGCCAAGGTTATAAAGTTTATAATTTGGACTACAATTTTTGTACAAAAATTAGAGGATTTCGAGTAAGGATAAAAAAAATATAGTCATTTGAAGTTAAGGTGTTGATTGAAGATATATTATTGCTCTTTTGAAGATATGAAGAGTTATATAGCAGCTTTTGAAGATTGAAAGGTGTAGTTAGAATGGCGATTTTAAGGCCTAAATCTTTCATAAAAAAATTGTTGCTTTTGGAGTTCATATAAAAAAGTTATAGGGAGTTGAAGGCAATGATTTCAAATCAAAGGTAGTAAGTGAGTACTTTTATTTATAGTAATGGTTAAAGCCATAACTTGTGTTTTCAAACAAATTTTTGACTCAAAAATTTTGGAAGATGAAAATTTTTATATTAAAAAGTTATATATATAAATTTCGTGGCATTTGAGTTTATATTTTGGAAGATGTGAAGAAAGTTGCATGTGGGTATATAAAGACAAGGATTTGAAGCAACTGTTAGGATTTTTAAGATATCTCAAGCTCCGCAATGAATTCGCAATTGAAATTTATTGTAGAAGTTAATAAAAATACATTAGTACCTTACATAAAATTTAAATTTGTTAAGACAATAAAATTAGGAGATATGAGGTATTAAAGTTCAAAAAAATTTCTACATAAGGATATACAAGGTTTTAGAGGATTATATCATATTTTGGATGTTGTTGATTACTTGAGGCTTATGTATTTGGTGTAATTGCTCAAAAAAGAAAAATTTATATATAAACTTAGGACTTCATCTATTTTAAAGCTTGATTAAATAATTAGTGACAGTCAAAAGCCTAACATTTTCTTAATGCAAATTCTCTCTATCCTGACATTGCCGACCTTCAGCCAATCTCTAATCATCTTAAAATAAGTATCTTGATGCGTAGCTTCTTTCTATTCTACTTCTTTGATTAGATCTAAAATGACTATCTAATAGTAACAACTTCTGCCTTATTTTTTAATATGACTTTCAAGTTTGGTCTCTACAATAAGTTATTTGGCACAATATGTTGTCGCCCTTGCTTGTTTCAAGTTACATATCAAAAAGCTATAACCATTCTTTTCAATGATGATGTTGTAATTTTATACTTTCGAAATATAAATCATATAACAAGGGTCAATGGTCAATCCAAACAACCACTAGTTTTTCGAATAGACAATATTGCTTCACCTTTGTGGCATGTACAATGGCTAATTGCTTTCCATCACATATAGGGTAATTGCACTCTCCCTTTTTGAGCTTGTGTGATTCATATGCCATAGATTGAAGGCCCCTACCAAAATCTTTTTGAAGGACCACTCCAATAGTAAAGTCAGAAGCATCAATGTAGAGTATAGAAAGAAGATTAGAATCATACGGTTACAATATTGGAGCAATAATGAGTGCCTCCTTCAACTTATTAAAGACATTTTGCTGCTCCAATTTCTATTCAAATGAAGCACCTTTCTTGAATAGTTTTATCAATGAAGTAGCAATGTGAGTAAATTATCTAATAAAATGGTGATAGTATTTAGTAAGACCTAAAAATAAGCAAACTTCAAAAGCATCTTTGGGAGTTGGCCAATCTTCCACTGTGAGAGGATATCTTATCTTGTTCCATATGCATGCTTGTGGAGGATACCACATGCCCCAAAAAGGTGACTTTCAACTTTTAAAGTTCGCATTTTTATTGCTTGTAATAGAAGCAACTATCTTATAGTTGGTGCAACACATCTCATAGGTGTTGTTTATACTCTTTAAGAATTTTATCATATACAAGGATATCATCAATGAAGATGACTACATACTTGTCCAAAAAATCTTGAAACAATATGTTTATTTAATCCATGAAAGAGGCTAAAGTATTGATGAGGCCAAAATGTAAAACCAACCATTCAAAATATCCATAGCGCATACAAAAGGTTATCTTTTTTACATCCTCTCTTAAAATTTCTAAAATCATCAAATATACTAAAGATGGTCGCACCTCAAAATTGGTCAAGAAGATCATCCACACATGGAAGTGAATATGCATTTTTAATAGTTTGCTTATTGAGGCCTTGATAGTCAATGCAAAGGCAAAGTCCACCATCTTTCTTAGATGCAAAGAATATAGGTGCTCTCTACGATCATGTACTTTCTTGAATAAGGTATTTTTCTAAGATTTTGTCCAATGTCTTTTGTATCTCTTTAAGTTTTATTAGTACTAGGTGACAAATAAGTCAACTTGCTGGTTTGGCATTAGGCAATAGTTCTATTTTAAAGGAGGCACCTTGATTAGGAGGTACGCCTTTAAGAAGATCAATTGAAAAGACATCATGATATTTTTACATGAATTGTTCTACTTGTTCTATTCTTTAGGTTGTCTTTTCTACCATTGATGTATGCTTTAGAACCATCATATATATCAGTTGCTAATGTTATATTTACTTCTTTATAAAGGTCATTCCTACAAATAAGTCTTTAGTTGCAGATTATCTTTTGTCTTTATTTAATGCGAAGGTGTAGAGAGCTCCCTTGCGCCCTCCATCTTTAAAAGAGATTGTTTTTATTATTCAATCAACTTGCTTATTTTTCATCTTTAGCCATATCATACCAATGATAATATCATATCTTAGCCTTGTTACCTTGAATCTCTCTTTTAAGATGTAGGCATTTGTCAATCTTATAGTTTCTTTTTTATAAGTCTTGTTCAATATGTTCTCTTGGTCATTTGTAAGCTATATACTTTCTATTTTGATTTCCTTAGTTTAAATTTCAAGCCAATCGGTAATTTCATTTAAGATACAATTTTCTGTAGAGCCACAATCTACAAGCACTAAACATGGTTGTTTTTTTAATAGTTTAATTAGATGTACCAATCGACTCTTTTTATAGTTGTCCAAGGCCATACCATTTGTTTGTGAGAGATAGTAGCTATCTCTAGTACTAGCTCTCAACTCCTTTATTATGGAGCTCCATTTTTCTGCTCTAATTTATTATCAACTTGGTGAGTTTTGAGACTGTAAATCAACCTTATCTTGCTGGTGCTAGAATTTTGACATTTAGGACTACCTCCAATCTGATGGCCTAGCTCCTGGCAATAAAATGTAATTCCTTTTGCACCAATATTTATTATCTTTTTGATGTTAATGATCTTTGTAGGGCATCAATCTCCATTGGTGTTGGTTGTTGTGCCATGATATTAGATAGCAGCATAGAACTTCGTACTATAGATTGAGCTCTACAATTTTTGAAATCTATAGCATCGATCTTCTTTGCAATCCAAATTGTCTCTTTGAATGTTTGTGGATTCCTTAGCTCCACTTCTTGATAGATCCGAGGTTTCAAATCTTGTAGAAATTGATCCATCATCTCTGCCTTAGAAATATTGGCAATTTAAAGATATAAGAACTTGAATGACAAGACATAATCTTATACTGACTTAGCTTGAGTAAGATTTTTCAATTGATTGCATGCTATCTTCTTTGGATTGTTAGACCAAAATTGATTCTTAAACTCGGTTTCAAATTCCTCCCAGTGACAAAATCTACCTTGAGCTCCATAGCTTTGAATTCGGTGTTGCGACCAAATGGCTCCCACATCTCTCAAATAGCTAGCTTCAAATATAATTCCTTCAGTGGTATTTGTGTTGGATAGTTGGAGCTATTGTTGCATGTTGAAGAGCCATTAACATACATTTTCTTGTCTTGAAGTTCTACAGTATGTATTAGGCTTATTCAATTTCAATGTAGCAGATGTCGACTTTTTTGTCGTCAAGGCTTCTATTTGTCCTTATAAAGTAGCTATCTTGCTTAAAAGATGTTGTATTTGAGCCTCCGTTTGGGATTGCTCTACCATATCTCCCATACTATAATTTCTCCAATGAACTCCACTATTATAATGCCTTTTTATCTTTTGATTGATTTTTTTTAAAAGTAACTTCATTAGCTTCAACACAATATCTAGTGTGACTACAATAAGTGACCTTAGACTAGATGATAACTATTAATATGCTATCAAAAGTAAACAATCTAACTCTTTTTTTAATACCAATGAAACAAGACCAAATTATTTCAAAAACCCAAGATCGTTCTAATTCACAACAATATAAAGCTTTAGCATAAAATAAGACAAAACAAATGAGAACAAAATTAAAAAAAACTAAAAATAAAATAAAATAGGACATGTAAGAAAAAATTGAGGAAATAGAAATAGAACAAAATAAAATTGAACATAAAGATGCAAAATCAAATTTCACTAAGAGAAAGGGTCCAAAGCCATACTTGACTAGATGCTCCAAAAGACCTTAGCTAGTCCTATTTAAACCTTATCCTATCACCATAGACTTTCTAGAATGTTTATAGGTAATAGGCTTTACTTAGATAATTCCATTAAATTCCTTTTATAAAAGGTTCTATGATAAAAACTACCTAGATAATCACTTTAAATTCCTTTTTTAGATGGTTTATGGTAGACACTACCTATATAATTATTTAAAGCCTTTTCTAGAGGTTCTATCGTGGATCTCATTTAAATAACTATCTTAAATTAGAATATTCTATAATAGATCCTACCTAGTCTATTAACTTAATTCTAATTCTAAAAACTTCTATAGTTCTAACTATCTATACAATTATCTTATCTATACTATGTTACAACCATGGTCTTTTGTTTCTATGGATTTTATCATGGATCTTCTAATTTTAGGTTTGTATGATACTATTGATGGCTAAGAAGTACTATCAACCATCTTTGAATAGAACAAGGATCAAAGTATGTGGCAAATATAATTTGGCCCATCTTAGATTTCTTCAATATATAATGACTGCTCCTTGTGGAACTCATCCATAGAAGAAGGAATAATGTCACGGATATACATATTTACTATAATATTTATCTATATGATTAAGTAAAAATAGATAAAAGTAGATTTATTTCATGATATTTTCTAGAAAAGCTCCCTAAAAGCTTTATAGACATTGCTTTGTCTTTATATTTGTTTATAGTTAATTGATAAGATAGAAACTTACTCAATAAGTTAACCATGTATTGGTAGCTTATAAAACAAGCTAAATATGTGGCGTACATATGAAAAATTTACCTTACAAGTTAAGATATGTGTTTTGCAAAGTCAACATATTTTGGAGGTCTTATAAGATATCGCCACATAGGTCCTAGTTAAAAGTGTATATGGAGGTAAGAATGAAGCCTTCTTCATTCTTGTCAATGCCTTCTAGTCCTTAGTCTTGTTTCAAGACTTTCTAGTTTTCATCAATAGCCATTCTATTCTAATACTATACCATCTTTCAATGACTTTCTAATTCTTTTGAATGATATAGGAATGTATTGAAGATTTCTTTTTTTAAGCTTCATGTTCTTCATAGCTTGTTACTACTACCAATTGAGTTTAAGTTTTTTGGATTGCAATAATGTTGGCAAATAGGGGCTAGTGATATTCAAAGCAGATTATTAAATCTTATCATTTAGAAAAAAAAAAAAAGTTGTAGGAAGGTTTTTATATGTGAACATATTAAAGGATTATAGCACAAACAAAATTACAAACAATTCTTTTATAAATATTTTATTCATACAAACTATTGTTAGTAATTAGACTTATTTTTGTCTTACAAAAGTATAAGCAAAGGTAAGCTCAAATACAAACACTATCCAATGATTTTTATATTTTTTTGATTGAATTTATATAAAGATCCTAATCTTCTTCTTTTACTTCCTTCTTTGTAAGTTGAGTAGAAAAGAGGTTTAAATTGGAATTTTATGCATATCTTATTGTGATAATATCTTATTTGATATTTTTAAAAATTATATATTTTTAGTTTTGAGCAAAATAATACTTTTTTATTGATAAAGAATAAAAATTATATAAAAAATAGGAATAAAAAATTATAAAATAATCCAATTATTTTTTTAAAAATTTTATAATTTAATAAAAAAATATATCATTTTATTTCTTTATATGTATAAAAGAATCTTTGATTTATTTTCAGTTTTGATAAAGTTTTTAGGATTTAGGATCAATTAATAAATCTTTAATATAAAGAAATTATTACAACTACCATAAATGTGTACAAACGTCTATGTCATATCTACATATGTAAAATTAGTTTTTAAACCTTATATATCTTTTAATATAAGGAAAAATTTATACCTGAATATTTATTTTAAAAGACCATGATTTAGAATTTTCTTTGTAGAAAAAAGTCCTAATATAGAAGCATTAAACTTTAGATAGAATATAAAGTGAATGATTCATGTTACAAATGTATTATAGGTTGCTACCATCATATCCAATAAAATAAAAGGCCTTTGGTTTATTGGTTAGTTGTTGTATGGAACTTGACACATGCAATAATTGGAAGGGTCAGGAGAAACAACAATCTTCTTTTGAAAGCATAGTCACATTAGCCACTATAATCAAAAAGAAGAGAACTAAGAAGAAAGTTGAGGCAAAAAAGAAGTGAGAAAGATGTTGAGAAAAACACATAATTTGCAAGTCTAGGATTTCAAAAAAGAACATTGAGATTACAAAATCACTTGGTCCTTAAAAATTCAATTTTTTTTTTAGGAGGCTTTGCATCCAAAAATTCTTGTAAAGATGTTGTTCCTTGATCCCGCTTGTTGATTAGCTAACAAGACTATTGTAAAGAGGGTTGTTACCTTCTTTAATCCCTCTCCTTTTTATAATTATTATAATAATAACAAGCCAATTAGATGACTTCATTTTCTTTGGATGTGCATGTAGTAACTTGAGGTGTGCTTGTAGAGTGAGCTAAAGTGAATAGATGCCATAAAATAAACCATATAAGTCTTTTATTACAAGTCCAAATATGAGAAAGATAAAAAAAAAATTATTTCTCATTTTGTTAATGGTTAATTTAAGCATTTTTTAAAACATTGCTTGTTAATTTTTTGTAAAATCCAACTCTTTTAGATAGATCCAAGAAACACTTTTAGAGACAATACTATTCATGTTATATATAAAAAATATATATTTTGACTTAACTTTTCTTCTTATAGTCTTTGAATTTATTTTTTAGAATATAAAGTCAATTTAAAGATGCTTCTTAATTTTAAACAATCAAAACATTTAAAGCCCCATTGCACTATATTTGAAGTAATTATATTTCTTTAAAATTGAAGTAACTACTTTATACAAAGAAGTAGCAAAAGATTGTACTTCATAAAAGTAGAAAAATTGTTCTTCTTGTTGGTTGAGACATTAGAGATAGATTCAATTTTTTTTTTTATAATTAATTAATTAATTTATTTATTTATGGAGAAACTTTTAAAGGCTATTTTAATACAATACTAATAGATTTGAATGTTCTTAAAAGAAGATTTGATACAATCTCACGATTTAAAAAATACAACTGATTTTTTCAATACTAATCTCAGATTGATGAAGATTTATTTGAATCAAATTTCATTTATTTATTTATTTATTTATTTATTATATTATCATTTATTCCCACTCATTTACCCAAGAATTCACAACAACTTCTTCTTCTTCTTCTTCTTCTTTTTGAGTTAAAGGTGATTTGTTTTTGGGTTTATTTTACTAACACCACTCTCATTTTTCTTTTCCTTCTTGATTGTTTTTCTTGAAACTCAATTTTTTATTGTTATTAATTAATTCATTAACTTTTTTTTTTTTTTTTTTTTTTTTAGAAAATACTTTGAAAAAACACATATCAAGTACTAGTTTGATACTTACACTTGACAGAATTTTGACACATTTAGAACTCATAGAACAAAAAATATTAAAAATTTAAGTGAAATTCCACAATAAACAAAATCCCTAGGCAAGAAATAATAAACCAGTGTGAAGAGAGTAGAGCAAACCCAAAGAGTTTCTGTCATCAGAAAAAGTGAAGTGCTGGAAATGGCTCCCACTCAATCCCTCTGTTCACTACACATTTGCTTCACCACAAGTTTGCTTGAGCCGATCGAAAAAAAAACAAAAAATATATATATATAAAAAAAAAACAAAAAATATATATATATAAAAAAAAAACACACACACACACGCACAGTGAGGTATCCTCAGCAAGCAGTCGATCAGTCAGTCAGTGGTTCTATTGAGGCACAGGGTGTTGTGAGTTCATCCTCACGAGGCGAGATCCTCAATTTGCTTCGAGAGGAGAGGTGGGTGGATTTGATGTTATGGTTGCTGTATGTACTCTTTATTTTTTTTTTAATAGAATCTGTTGCAAGCAGCAGAAAGACGCGGCTTGCTTCAACCTATGATGAGAGTTTTGCGAAATTTTGTCGAATTTGAGTGCCTTGTTGCGGAGAGTTCAGTCGTTGTCCATCACGAGTTTTTCTCGCTTAGATTGTTATTGTAGTAGCATTGCGATCGAGTAAGAAAGTAGAAATTTCACCTAATTGTTGCATTGTTGTGGAGTGTGAGGGACAGTAATGACGGACAATAGCCCAGACATGAATCAGGTGCACGTCTTCTTCCATGAGGACATGCTGAAGCACAACAACGGTTATGGCGTTTTCGACACTTTCGAAGATCCAGGGTTTTTAGACGTCCTTGAACCTCACCCAGAAAATGCTGATCGCATCCGCAACATTCGATCTATTCTGCAGCGAGGACCCATTGCGCCTTTCATTACATGGCACGAGGGACGGCCATGCGAAATTGAAAGCTTAGAGAGGTTTCATACCCCAGGTTAGAACAAACCCCACCGTCACCTCCCCCACCCCCCTCGCTCTAAAATGAAAATAAATTTCTATGTAGTGGTTTTTTTGCAAGTGTCTCATCACTCAAGCCTCAGTGACTTCCAAATGTGAGGAGACAACTATGGATGCTGGCGAAGTTCTCTCACTAGCCAAACCTGGAGGGTTCAGTATCGTTCGAGTTTTACGCTGCTTTTAAACAAATTCCTATTTCCCAATCAGAAGGTCACTGATAATCGTTGAAACAGAACAACTTATGGTGGAAAACTTGTTTCGGAACTGCAGAGTACATTAAAGAGCTTATCGATGCTGATTCGGCCGGGGGGGAAATTATTTGCGCGGGCACGCGCCTGCATCCTGGGTCGTGGGCTGCGGCTCTCCTGGCTGCAGGGTCAGCACAACAAGCGATGCAATACCTCCTCGATGGCCATGGCCAGCTCGCATACGCCTTGGTACGACCCCCTGGTCACCATGCGCAGCCCACACAGGCTGATGGTTACTGTTTTCTTAACAATGCTGGAATCGCAGTGGAGCTCGCAGTTCATCAGGTCTGCAAAGTGACTACTTCCCCGCCTCTGCCAAAAGTGTTTCTTCACCCATCAATTGCAATCCACAGCTGTATGCTCTCTTAAGTTGTTCCAGATTTTCAACCACCTCTCGCCTTAAGAGCCTAGTGTTTGCTTGTTCCAATCCAGGGATGCAAGCGAGTGGTAGTGCTTGATATTGACGTACACTACGGCAATGGCACTGCCGAGGGGTTTTACTCCAGAAAAGACGTGTACACCATTTCTCTTCACATGAATCACGGCTCGTGGGGACCCTCTCATCCTCAGACGGGGCTGACAGACGAATGCGGGGAAGGACTAGGTAAGGGATTCAACTTGAACATACCTTTACCTAATGGGACCGGAAACAAGGGTTACGAGCATGCCATGACCGAGTTAGTGGTTCCAGCTATGGCGGAATTCAAGCCCGAGATGATCGTTTTGACTGTAGGTCAAGACTCGAGTGAGGTTAGTGGGATCATAAACTTGCAGCTTCAGTCGATTCTTCGATACCCATTTTGGAGGGTGATATTTCTCACCTTCTAAATATGAAGTTTTGTCCATGGTGCAGTTTGATCCGAATGGGAGGATGTGCTTGACGATGGAGGGCTATCGCCGGATCGGCCAAATTGTGAGGGAGTTCGCCGATGAGTATTCTGGCGGTCGTGTGCTTGTTGTCCAGGAAGGAGGATATCATGTATCATATTCGGCGTACTGCGTCCATGCGACATTGGAAGGTCTCCTTGATCTGCCAACACCACTGCTCGCGGATCCAATTGGGTACTATCCAGAGGACCAATCTTACTCCACAGCAAGGGTTGCAGAGATAAAGAGAAAGTTGAAAGGGTTGAAACGAGAGAGGAACGAGGAGAAGTAAATTCGAAGCAGGTAGCACTCATCTGATGAAGTTTGAGATAACATCAATAGTTGCTTGAAATCTTCAGTGCAAACTCAAGAAGAGCCACCCCGCAGATACTTTTTGACTGATGGAGATTGATGTTTTAGAAAGACGTTTCTTCGAATTCTCACAACGCAGTAAGAGTTTCAGCTGAAAACAATCGTGGAGGTTTCTTTCCAACTTTCTATTGTGGTGTATCTACATTAAGTCATAGAAGTAGAAACGAAAATGTCTAGTTTGACTGGAAAATGATCCTGAATGTTAGACCTCTCTACTGTGGATCTGTTTGGAGGTAATCCCCTTTTTTTTATCCGCCCTTAAACGTGTGACTGATCACGTAAAGGTTAATGGGTTTAAAAATTGATTATCAACAGAATTTCTAGAATTAAATCTAATGCAACTAATCAAGCAGAAGCATTTACTGATGATGGAATCGGTGCATTTAGTAGAGTCTGTGCAGTAGCAAGTTTTGTTGGCTCCAGGCAATGAATTTTTTCTTTCAAAGAAGATCAGCTTCTTTTTCTTCCCTTCTCCTGCACCAGCAAGCTACATTCTGTATCGAGAATACAAATGAAGGTCTTTCATTCAACATTGTATCGTTTTTTTTGTTTTTTTTTTCATATTCTAGTGCTAGCAAGTTTGAAATTCTAAAAATGTGTTCTTACCAAAAGAAAATTCACACCAAATATTTTTGCAAAACTTTGTGATTAAATGAAAGGAAACAAGAAGGCCTCTACAATTGCTAAGACCAGTGATGAAGAGCATAAAGATGTTGATGATGATGGTGATGAGGATTATGAACCTTTAAGTGAGAAAAGACTATCTTCAAAAGAAAAGAAGGTTGGAAGTGACCATGGAGTACAACAAGTTGAGTCTTCTTCAAATAAAAGGAGATATCCTTTGAGAGATAGAAGACAACGTGGTGAATAGTGGAAGGACCATATTTTTCCTCAAATAAATAAAGAACATACCAATGTTGCACTTCTTGCTGATCCATTGAGTTTATGAACTGCAATGAAGTCCATAGATGCTATGAAGTAAGAGAATGCTATGCAAGAAGAGTACAAATCATTCATGGACAATGGAACATGGGAATTGACTCAACTTCCACCAAATCGAGCTTCAATTGGTTGTAAGTAGGTGTCTAGAATCAAAAGAGACGCAATGGGTAATATTGTGAGATATAAGGCAAGATTAGTTGCCAAAGGCTACTTACAAGTTGCTGGTGTTGATTTCAATGAGATAATTGCTCCCGTGGCCAAATTCACCACCATTAGAATCATTGTGGCAATTGGGGCAATAATGGACTTAGAGATGCACCAAATGGGTATGAAGATGGCTTTCTTGAATGGAGAATTGGAAGAAGATATCTACATGGATCAAACTCAAGGATTTGTTGAAGAAAGCAAACAAGACCTTGTGTATAAGTTGAAGAAATCATTGTATGGGCTTAAGCAATCATTAAGGACATAGTACCAACGTATCGACACCTTCTTTGTGAATGAAGGATTTGTGAGGAGTGAGGCTGATCATTCCATGTATGTGATGCAATCAAAAGCCTTCTTGCTGATTGTTATTCTTTATGTTGATGATTTGATCATTTTGACCAATACTTTGAAAAAGATGGATTGGTTGAAGGCAAAGTTAACAAAAGAATTTGAAATGAGTAAATTGGGAGAGCTCTACTATTGCTTAGGAGTGGAATTTGTGAGAGATTGAGCTAAGAAGATCATTAAATTGACCCAAAAGAAGTACATTGAAGAAGTGTTGAAACGGTTCAACATGGAGGAGTGCAAGTCCATTGGAACATCTTTGGAGGTAAATTTGAAGTTGATGAAGCTCACGGTGTCGTACAATAAATGCTTACAGTATGTAAAAATTAGCTAAAATATGTTTTATGTTGATAAATCTAGATGTGTGTTAGAGTGGCTAGTAGATTAAATTAAAAGGAGTTGGTATAAGAAACTTTACTTTGTTTCTTTACTTCTTTTGATTTTGACATTAAAATATATATATATATATATATATATAGGACCTAAATGTTTAGTATGAAGCCTTGGGAGAAGGTGGAAACCTAAAGATGAAAATCTAAACTAGTAGGAGGCTAATTGGGAGGGATGAAAGCAAGGCATGGTCGGATGAAGGCAAAGAATGGGAAACTTCATCCCTATTGGTCGAATACTATGCCCAATGGGCTTTGAGGAGGCTGCCCGAGGCCTTATTAGGGATTAGGGTTCCTCTTTCGGAGGAATTAGGAAATCAGAGGCAAGGGTTGTAAAATTTAGGGTTTTGGCTATAATTTTTGTACAAATTTTATAGGGTTTGGAGTTAGGGTGAATAAGTTATAGCCGTTTGAAGTTAAGGTGTCAATTTGAGACCTACTTTTACTCTTTTGAGTTTAAGAGGAGTCTTACGGAAGCTTTTGGAGATCGGAAGGTGCGGCTGGAAGGGCAACTTCAAGACATACATCTTTTGCGAAGGAAATTTTGCATTTGGAGTTTATGTGAAGGAGTTATAGGGAGTTAAAGACAGCGCATTCAAATCAAAGGTAATAAGTGAGCGGTTTTGTTCAAAGTAGTGTTAGGAGCCATAACTTGAGTTTTCAAACGAAATTTTGGCTCAAACTTTGGAAGAATGTAAACATTTGTGTTAAGAAGCTATTTATACAAGTTTTGTGGCATTTGGACTTATGGTTTGTGAGATATGAAGAAAATTGCACGTGGGTATATAAAGATTAGGGTTTGAAGCGACTGTTAGGGTTTTGAAGATATCTCAAGATCCGCGACGAATTTGCAGTTGAAATTTGTTGTAAAAATTAATAACAACATATCAGTACTTCATGTAAATTTTGATCTTTTTTGGACGGTTGGATCAAGAGTTATGAGGTGTTGAGGTTCGGGAGAATTTCCACATAAGGATATACAAGGTTTTAAAGTACTTCTACCATAATTTTGGGTGTTGTTGATTATTTAAGACTTAAGTATTTGGTGTAATTGTTCCAAAAGGAGAAATTATATATATAAAATTAGGATTTTCTTATTTTAAGCTTGATTGAGCAATTAGTGACAGCCAGAAGCCCAGCGCTTTCTTGAGGCAAAACCTCTCTATCCCGACAACAGATGAGGAATTTACTGAAGCTGAAGAAGAAATGAAAGATGTTCCATACAAGGCAGTAGTAGGCTCACTTATATATGCAATGGTTGGTACAAGGATGGATCTTGCATATGCGGTGAGTGTTGTGAGTCAATACATGTCAAAGGCTGAACCAATTCATTGGCAACCATTAAGAAGATCTTGAGGTACTTAAAAGGTACTTTGAACTTCAAATTGTGTCTTGGAGGTGATAGTGTTACATTGCATGGATATTTTAATGCGGATTGGGCTGGAAATGCAAATGATAAAAGATCAACAATGGGATATGTATCCTTTGTTGGAGTGGGAGCAATTTCATCGAATTATAAGAGATAACCAATAATTGCAAGGTCTACAATGGAGACACAATACATGGTAGCAAGTCATGGTGCAATGGAGATAATATGGCTAAGACAAGTTTTAGAAGATATTGGACTTGTGCAATTGGAAGCAACTCCAATAAAGTGTAACAATCAAGGATGCCTTGCTTTTACCAAGAATCCAAAGCATTATTGACATTCAACATCACTTCATACTGGAAAAGATTGAGATGGGAGTAATTAACATGAAATATTGTGCAATGAAAGACATGCTTGTTGTTTTACTTACAAAAGCATTGGTGAAGGATAGAAATTATAAATTGACAAAGAGATTAGGTTTATTAGCCTTTGACCAATAGCAAAGTGGGAGTGTTAAAAGTAAATAGAGGATAAGTTAGAAGGTAAAAGATATTATCTTAGATAAGTTGCTAATAGTCAAAGGGCAGCAAAAAGATGAAGAAAAGTTACCAAGGTAGCGGCTAGGATTTTAAGTGGCGGCTAGGGTTATAGGTGGTAGCTAGATTAAGAAAAATCTAGGGTTTAGTTGGATGAAAGTAAGATGAATATTAGCTAAAATGGATGTAACCTCTACCTATAAGTAAAGGGTGTTGGAAGTGAGAGGTATCTCATTCCACACTTCTCTTGTATCTAACCTTGCTAATTTCTACTTATTTGTATCTTGCTTATTGTGTTTCTTCAATAATTGTTACCACAGAGTGTCAAGCAATATTAT
This sequence comes from Physcomitrium patens, assembly GCF_059467195.1. Classification (NCBI taxonomy): domain Eukaryota; kingdom Viridiplantae; phylum Streptophyta; class Bryopsida; order Funariales; family Funariaceae; genus Physcomitrium; species Physcomitrium patens. The sequence continues at coordinate 13,167,095 of NC_143422.1, read as the reverse complement.
ATTGGATTGTGGGCCACAATTTGTATCAAGGTTTTGAAAGGAACTTTTCAAGATTCTTAAGATTAACATCAACTTTTTTTCTACCTTCCACCTTCAAATTGATGGCCAAACAAGGCAAATCAACTAAATTCTTGAGCATTATTTGAGGTACACTATCAACTATTAATAAAATGATTGGAATTTCTACTTATCATTAACAAAGTTTCTATATAACAACACAATTCATGTATCTACACAATAAATGTCATTCTACTCAAACTACGGTCACCATCCAAAGTTGGATATGATAGAACCTTCAAAGTTGGCAAATCCAAGAGTAGAAGAGTTTGCTACAAAGATGGCGAAACTTCAAGCAACCATGAAGACTCACCTAAAAAGAACTCAATAATATTATAAGCTACTGGCAGATGAATTGAAGAAGGAACATCCTCCATTCCAAGTTGGTGACAAAGTATGGCTTCTTTGGCACAATATAAAAACTAATAGACCATGTGATAAGTTGGACTATCAAAGGCTGGCACCATTTGTGATTCAAAAACAAATTAATTATATAACTTATTGCTTGGAGTTACCTTCATCTATAAAGATTCATCCAATCTTTTATATTTTACTTTTAAAAAGGTATAAAAGAATCGAATATACCAAGTCCAAGATAATTACCCCCTCCTATGGTTGAAATCAATGATCATGTTGAATTTGACATAGAAGAGGTATTAGATTCAAAGATAAGACAACAAAGATTCAAATATCTTGTCCATTGGCATAGATGTGATATCAATGATTACATATGGTAACCAGTTGACAACCTTATAAATGCACAAATAAAAGTTCAAAAGTTCCATCAACGACATCCATCCAAATCAAAAGTGACAAAATGTAGAACAGTAGCTTAGTAAGATGGCTTCACTATGAAGATTCTTAATTCTTGGCCTCTTAAAGAAGGGGAGGAGGCAACCTTTGAAGAGGCAATCTTTGTCAAATGTTTAGAATAGTATAAGTTAGTAGTTTGAGTTCACAACCATAGCCTGTTTATATTCTTTTGGTCTTGTTTATTTTATATGATATAGATAGTCAAGAGATAGACACCTTGCCGATTATACCATCTCAACCAAGTAGTTCACGGAGACAAGTTTGAGATGAAGAGCCGTTTGAACCATGAAGATGTCAAAGAAAATCTTATAATAAGTCACTAGTAATTATGTTTGAGGTAGAACTTACATAAAGGACTTTTAGAAATAATGTTTGTAGGACAATTCCATAACAAAGATACTAAAGTTTAAACTTGATCACGAGTAAAAGACTTAGGATACTATCGATGGCTACAAGGGCCTATGAACCATTTGCCTTGCAAAAAATAATTGGAATATATAATGGACATAATGTGAAAAATCTTCAACTTCTTGCACATATATTGACTTGCAGTAATATTACTTCTCAGAGACCTTGAAGCTAGAGGAGGAGGTGATATCATGAAAATATAATTGGAGAAGAGTCGAGAAAGTTCTAGGAGGTTTTAGAAGGATCTAAGAAGGTTCTTATTGATCTTAGAAGGTTTTAAAAGGTTCCAATAGGCTCTAAGAAGGTTCCAAAAGGTTTTAATAGATTCTAAGAAAGTTTTAGAAGATCATAGGACATCTTAGAAGGTTCTAGGAGGCTTTAGATGATTTAGAAAGTTGCTAGAAAAGGATCTTAGGCTTACTTTTTTCCCAAGCCTCATGAAAACTTCTCAAGAAACTTTCTACAACCTAATATATATAAAAGTCAAGGCTGAGGGGATCCTCAATCTTAACAACTTACTTCTTGTAGTTTAGCTTGGATCTTCTTGTCTTGTATCCAATTATTGTTCTAATGTTGAGCTAACTCTATTTCTTAGTCTTGAATCCTTGTCTTGTATATGGATCTTAATAACTAGTAGTTGTGTTTTGAGCTATATCTTAAGAAATTTGACAAGATTAGCATAAAATTTTCTAGAATGTATATAATTATGCTAATAAATTTTATACACAAATTTTGTGGCATTAGAATTTTGGATTTTTGAGATATGAAGTAAATAGTATTCAAGTGCTTATAAGTTAGAATTTAGACTATTTGCTAGGGTTTCTAAGATGTCAAAAGATCGGTAGCAATTTTATGATTCATTTATTTTGTATTTAAATTTAAGGATAATAGCTATGTTTTGTAAGAATTCGAAAGAAATTAGATGTTTTGATTAAGTGATATGAATTTTTAAAATTTAGAAAGAAAAAATCTTTTTGTAGAAAAAATATGTTTTGAAGGATTTTGCTACAATTTGGACATTTTATGTAAAGTGAAGAGGTTTTGGGAGCCAAGTCTTTGCATATAAGTTAAAAGTAGAATAAATTACTCATTCGAGCTTAGCCAATAAGTAAAAACTAAAGTCTTTATAATTGAATACTCTATGTATTTTTAAATTACAAATCATGCCACATAACAATATAGAACTCATGGAGATACTTTATAAAATCACATATATAGACATTGAGCTCTTCAAAGAGATTCTTATTTATATTAGCTATTTTCTATAATTAGTTTATTTTAAGCCAGATCAGTCCTAATTTGATATTAATTACAAAGTTTTTTCAATAATTAGAAGGTTTATAATAAAGTTCATAGAAATAGATGATTATGGTTGGTTTGAAATATGTAGAAGTTAAAGAGGTCATGTTCAATGACATAGAGTATTTGCTTTAGAATAAATATCATAAGATTGAACAAATGCTTTGATATCTTTCTATATTTGAGATAAATTTTATTAAAATATATTTATAGACTTTATAGCTCAAAGATAGAATATTTTTTATTTAAAAAAAACAATCTCTTATCAATTAAATGTAACATTTTTTTTCTTCTATTCCAAACTAAAAATATCTAAAAAAGAAATTTAATAAATTTTACCATTTTTTAAGACAAAAAATAATATTGAATATAAAATAAAACAAAGTCTTATTCTAATGAGCTTTGCAGTAATTTAAGATATATTTCAACATGAAATATTAAATATTTGTGTAATTGGTATAAATTATAATTGGATATAAAGTATCTTTGAAATATTCATGTCATTTTTAGAATGAATTAATAATAATAATAATAATAATAATAATAATAATAAGTTTTTTATTATGAATAATATAATTAACTTTAGTTGTTAAAAAAATTCTTAAATATAAGATAATAGAATAATGTCTATTATTTATATATATTTGTGATAGAACTACATGTAATAAAAAATCTAATGTATTTTTTTCTATAAAAAATGATTTCAAAAAAATTAAGAGATATAAAATATGAATTGAAATATAAGATTGTATTATGATTTTTGATGGTCAATTTGTTGAGTCTACAATAATCTATGGACATTTATAAAGATCCATATTTTCTCTTTATAAAGAGAATTGACACATTTGTTATTAGAAATATCTATATTTATTATTAAATTTATTTTAATAAGTAGAATTAAATAAAAATAAGTTAAAGTAAATAAAATTGATAATATCTTTTTAGAAGTTTTTTTAAAGATTTTTAGATATGAATTTGACTTTACAAGTAATTATAAGTAATTGATAGGTTGAAAAGTTGGTCAACAAGTTGGCCACATATTACACATATTAGCCATTTGTGTTGCAAGTTGGATATATTATAGACTAAAAACTTTTTTACAAGTTAGATATATATTCTATAAGTTTGATTTGTATAATGTAGCTTATAAAATATTATCACATAGCTCTTTAATTAAATAATATATGTGGAGGTAAAAACAAAGCTTTTTTAATCTTCTCAATATCTTTTTTATATCTCAATTGTATTCTAATACTTTTTAGTTGTCAAAAGTATAATTAATAATAGATATTATTTAGATAAAAAGAATTAAATAGAAATAAATATAAATACATAAATTTAATACTATCTTATAGAGTAGTTTTTTATAACCTTTATAGATGCAAATTTGACTTTATACGTGGTTGTATGTGGTTGATAGGTTAAAAACTTAGCAAGCAAGTTGGTCACCTCTTGCACATGTTGCCTAATTGTTTTACAAGTTGATTGCATGGTACATATATTGAAAACTTGTTTTACAAGTTAAATATGTATTTTACAAGTTGAATATGTATTGGATGATATATAGAATGTTGCCACATAGCTTTTTAATTAGATAGTATATATAGAGAAAAAAATTGAATCTCTCTTTATTCTTATCAATATATATATTTTTTTTTATTTTTATCCTTGTTTCAAGAATCTCTAATTTTCTTATATTTGATAATAGTCATTATAGTTTTTATCTTAAATATAATTTTGATTTGTATAATTTTTTTTTGAGTGTTACAAAATTCTATTATTTCTATAGATTATTTGTTATAATTCATATATTTAACAATTTGATAAGAATATCAATTTTTTATTCTTATTGTATTTAAAATTAAATAGGTTATATTACTTTATATTTTTGTATTTAAAAAGTTATAGACTATTAATCTTTAAATTTACATTTTTTGTTTTCTAACATTGATTATTTCCATAAGATAGTAGATCATCTTTCTTTGTAGAAATTTTCATTTCACATGAGAGATTGCAAATTATCTTCTTCTATTTTTACTTGTAGATTTTTTAAAGTACTCTATTATAAAGATTGAAGAAAATTTTATGGATAATATACTTAGTAGAAGTGAGAATAGATTTGCAACTATTGCAAATATTTGCAAACTAGTCAATACTTTGAGAGCGGAAATTTTACATATTATCAATGTCAATTATAGAAGTATTATTCTTATGCCTATAGAAGAAGTCAACAATGATGTCTAATATCTTGGCCAAGAAGTTGTGGAGTTAAGAAAAGAGAATAGATCAATTTCACATGTGAATTCAAAAAGTCTTACTATTACAAATATGAAGGAGAAAAAGATAAGTATGCCAAAGAAGATTTATGGAATAAGATCAAAATTTTGAGGATTTCTATAACAAAAGCTATATTTAAGGCTACATCCTTTCCAACATCTTAATGGATTTATTCAAGTTGGATATATAAGTGCATTCCTATTTGAAAGTATATTTTTTTAGTTTGCACCTTTATTAAAAAAGGATTTATAACTCCTATATGATCTAAATTATTTTTTTTAATTATTTATAATTAAAATTAAAAAAATTATTAAAAAATAATAGTAAGATAAAATTTCTATCTTTACAATAAAAATTATAATAAACAACTATCTATGGTATTAAATTTTAGAAAATATAATTTTTAATAATAAATTATTTTATCAAATTTCTTGCATTAATCAATCAAATATAGCAATAATAAAAATTCAAAGCTTTTATACTCTCTCTAAATTTTTTGCTTACATTTACTAAAATCTTCTTGTTAAATTCATAGAATTTGGCTTAATTTTCTCAATTTTTTCTTATAATAGTTTTTTTTTTCTTTTTTTATAAACATATATATTAATCAAACCTTAATTCTAAATTTTAATCTTAAATATTGCTATGATAAAATAAAGTGTCTAAAATAAAGTATCAAATTTTATTTATAATATTATTAAAAAATATTATTTTATGTTAGATTTATTTTTTAAATTAAAAAATTCATATAAAGATTAAATAAAAATATTAGATAGAAATGAAGATTAGTAATATATCTCAAGTCTATTCATTTAATGTAGATGAAGTGAAAATTGGTAATAAATCTTTATATTTTAAAGACAAATTTTATGCAAAAATAATTAATTTTTTTAGTTTTATTTAAATTTTTTAAAAAATAACAAGTAATTATTAGATAAAACTATTTAAAATATAAGATATTAATTTTATGGTAGTATTCCATAAAAAAAAATCTTATAAAAGAAGTCTAATTAAAAGAAAAAGAAAAAAATTAATCTTATCAAAGATTTAGAAAATTAATATTAAGTTTTAAGAAGAAACTATTGATAGTAAGCCTTGCATAAGGACATAAAAGAAAGTTTAAATTTTATATAGGATTTTATTTATAAACAAAAAATAAATACAGAGATAGATTATATTGTTGTATTTTGTGAAGTTTACTTGAAAATGCACTACGCACTTTGCTATAGAAGGTAAAATAGTATTTGCAACAATAAGATTTTAATAATTCTAATAAAATCCTAAAAAAACTTGAATTAAATTGTAAAAATACTAATAAATCTTTAATCAAATTCCAAAAAAAGTTTCAAAAAATTTTCAAAAAAATATAAAGAAATCACAAATTAACCTTAAAAAAATATTAAAAAAATATTAAAAATTAAATCTTTTGGAAATGATGTCAAGATTGAGCATCCAATTATATCTAATTAAGTCAAAGATGTAAGTTTTTTTAAGTATTTTGATAATGAGATTAAGTTTCAATATCCATTTATATCTAATTTTATCAAAGATGTAAGATTGCTTAACTCTCTTAGTAATGATGTCAATTTTAAGTACCAACTTGTATCTAATTATGTCAAAGATAGAAGATTGTTCAACTTCTTTAACAATGATATTAAGTTTGAACATCCAATTACATCTAATCAAGTTAAAGATGAAAAGTTGTCTAATTCTTTTGGTAGTGATGTCACGTTTGAGTATTTATAATTATCAAATCACGTCAAAGTTATAAGATTATCTAATTCAAATAGCAATGATGTCAAGTTTGAGTATTTACTTATATGTAACCAATTCAAAGATATAAGGTCGGCTAATTCTTTTAGTAATAATGTCAATATTAAGCATCATTTTTATATATAATTTTATCAAAGATGTAAAGTTGTCTAATTTCTTTAGAAATGATGTCAAGTTTGAACATCCATTTATATCTAACCAAGTCAAAGATATAAAATTTCTTAACTCCAATAGCAATGATATCAAGTTTGAGCATTTACTTATACCAAAGTACTTCAAAGATGTAAGATTGCCGAACTCTAATAGCAATAATGTCAAATTTGAGCAATTCCATATTTTAAAGGTAGTAAAAAATGTGAGGTTTTCTAATTCATTTAATAATGATGTCAAGCTTGAACATCCACTTGAAATCATTACCAAAAAAGTTTGACAACCTTATATCTTTGACTATCCTTAATATAAGATGTAAGGTTTTCCAATTTCTTTGGTAATAATAATAAGTTTGAACATTTTCTTATATTTAATTTTATCAAATATATAAGGTTGCTTAAATTCTTTAGAAATGATGTCAAATTTGAGCATCCACTTATATTTAACTAAGACAAAGATATAAGATTGTCTAACTCTAATAATAGTGATGTTAACTTTAAACATCCACTTAGATTTAATTCGTTCAAAGATATAAAGTTACCTAAGTCTATTGATAATGATATTAAATTTAAGCACTAACTTATATCTAATTTTTTTAGATTGTCAAATTCCTTAATCAATGATGTTAAGTTTAAGCATCCATAAATATTCAATCATTGTAAAGAAATAAAGTTTTTTTAATGCCTTTGGTAATATCTTTAAGCTCTTACATCCATTTAAGTTAAAAATCTTTAATAATATTAAATTAAGCATATTTTTTGGTAATATTTTTAGGTTTAAATATTTTTAATAATATATTCATTGCAAATAATGAATTTTAAAATGTTTATATACACTTAAAATTTTTTATTTGTAAAATAGTTATTTCTTTCAACTTCATCTAAACATCTTTGTTATTGATTATTGAAGAAAAGTTTTATAAATTATTATTATAATTAAATGTTTTTGTAGGCATATGTAGCAAAAGTATTTTTAATTTGCCAACGTCCTTTATCAATAATAATAATAATATATTCCATACTTCTAAACTACCATTTAATTTTTTTTAGTATGTAAATTATTAATCTAAAAAAAAGAAAATAAACATCTCTAATATTACTCGGCATGATATTCTTTTTATTGTTATAATATAAACCTTCTAATTATCAAAATATACAATAGAAATAAATCATAGTTTAGATTTAATATGCTTTTTATTATTTGATACGATTGAATTAATTAATTATAAATATTATCATAATATAATATCATTATATATATATATATATATATTTTTTCATTTGATGAAATTTATTCTTAAAAATAAAAAAGATAAGATATTTAGCTTTATAAATTCCAATTAAAAACTTTGTCTTCAATTGTATAAGACTTTCACAAATATCTCCAAATTTTGGACATTTTGAAGGATTTAAATCTCAATATTCTTCAATCAATTATAACTTAAAGGCAAATTTGGCATATTTTCTTTTCTTATTTTTTTTAATATTTTTTTTTGCATTAATATCAAAAAATAGCTTTAAAAATGCTTTAAGATTCTTTATATGCTATTTTAAATAAAAAAAAAAATCTTCAAAAAGATATATTTTTATTGATTTTTCTTTATTATCTAATATTTTAGGAGCTACATATTCTTAATGTGCCATAGATAAAATTACTATTTTTATTTTTTGGAGTCTTTCCAAAAATAATATTAGAAGTACTAAAAATATTTATTTTGAAAAATATCCATTCAAAAATATTATTTTTTACTTTTTCTTTCTTAAAATTAATGAGCATATTATCTAACTTAAGATCATAATGAGAAATTTTCATATCATGCAAATAATATATTTCTTTTGCAATTTGATAGATGATATCAATAAATAAATCATATGATATAAATTTTTTTCTTCAACATTTTTTGCAAACTCACATCCATCAATTTTGTAACTAAATATAAAGTTTTATTTTTATCTTTTGTACTATAAGTCTCATCATTTTTATTTTTTTCTTTTTAGCTGCATAAAAATATTTAATATGATTTGGATGGCTAAAATCAGCTAAGATGCTTACTTCAACAAGAACAAGTTTTTCAAGAACTTCTTTTTTCTTTGTGGTGCTTAAGATTCCAAACTACTTAGATTTAAAAACAATTCCAAATCTACCCTTATTTATCTTAGTACTAATTTGTAAGCCTTTGATGTTGTTTGGAAGATCTAAAGCATATAACTCTCTATCTTCAATATAATATAAATCTTTTTACCTTTGCAAAAAAAATTCTATTAATTTATAATCTTCAAGATGTGCATCTTGAATTCTACTAGCCAATATTCTACAAAGACTTTCATCATCTCTTTTTAACTTCATCAAATGTTACAACATTAAATGTAATGGATGTAATGCCTTCCAATCCTTATAAATTTTTCATCACTACAATATCCTTGGTTGCATTAATATAATGCTTTAAGCCTAAAACAAATTCTTTGTATCTTCTTTTTTATTAAAATTCCAATTTTTTCTCAATCAAGATTTGACAATAGAAAAAAAAAAAAATCTATTGTGCTTTGACATATTTTATTTTTCATGATATCTAAGCCTTTGCAAGCAATTAATTGAAGAATTGGCCATTATAGATTATTTGAGAATATTCAAATTTAATCCTTGAATTATGCAATAAAAGTATCTAAATCAAATAAATAAGATAATTAAGACCAACTCAACTAATATCGAAGCATATTTTTATCAACCTTACATATGATCCTTAAAAATGTCAAATATTATATCTAATCATTAACATTTCATATTCCACCTTTTGAATCTGTTAACAATTACAACTCTCAAAATTCATGGACTTAAGAAGTTGATTTTATAGTTCTACAAATAAAAGTTCAAATTTTGCAAATATATTAATACATCTTTGAATATTATATCAATATAATAAAATTTTCTCCTTATATATTAAAATTTCTCCTTATATATAAAATTTCTCCTTATATATAAAATTTTCTCCTTATATATAAAATTACCACATCATATACCAAATCTTAAACTCTTCTTTAAATAAATAAAAAATTAAATATTTTTTATTTCAAATAGTCTTTCTTATCTTACTGTTGTTTTCGTTGCATTCAAACTTTAGTAGACCAAAGCAATTAAACTAATAGAGGTGGGTTCGAACATAGGAAAAGACTGATTATATGAATTGGATCTGTTAGTGTCACAATTGACTGTATTCAGACTATCTGAAATCAAGTATCAAACTACAAAATACCAAGGCTTACTTCTTCCATCTTAATTCAATCCATAATCCATTCCACGATTATCAATTCAATAATACTTCTCCAAATCACAATTCTTCATAAGCAAATAATAAAGAAAATAAAGAAGTAGCACCAAGCTTACCCCGGCTTACGACTCTCACAGTCAAGCTCTTGGCTTACTTTCCTCAACCTATTTATTCTACCAAAAAGATGATCCATCAGTAAGCGGATTCCAAAGGTTATGACCCTTTGAATTCTTAACCATTTATTCCATTAACAACCTACTGTTACCAATTAAACTGCCTAACCATCAGTCTAATTCTCAAGGTTGTCAATAACCAATCAGTAACTTATCACAAAGTTTATTTACCTATTCTACATAGCCCCACTTCTAATTAAGCAACGTCCTTGCAAACATTATTTAGCCTCAACTTATAAAGACGTAGAAGCATTGGCTTCTTCAGTGAATGGCGTTGGCTTACCACCCTTTGAATTGATGACCTTTTCTTTTGCTACATCTTCATCATCTGCCCCGATGTCCAATGGTTCTCCATCCAAATTGTCTTAAATACCATCTTTGCCATCTTCTCCTTAATCACAAAAGAAAACATGATGCTTGTTAAGAGCCCCCCTCTTACTTCTTACTATGGTCCAATCAATTGGGTCAACTCTCCCTTTTGTAACAAAAAATCCATCTCGGGTTTATATATAGTAAAGTTTAAGCTGATAACTATTGATCTATGTTATAAATTTAGTAATCATAAAATCTTCTAATTATACTAAATCATTTGAAAATCCATCGATAACTCAATATAGTCCATGCCATCGAACTTGAAATTTTCTTGAAAATTTTTTAAATTGACTATCATAAAGAAGTACCAAATCATTTGGCATAAAAGCCTTTGGTTTAAGCTTACTATTATAATAAGTCTTCTTTCATTGTTGGGTAGTTTCTATTATCATTAATACATTGGCTCTAGTTTCATCCAATTTTTCCAATTCTTCTAAACAGTGCCATAATGAATCTTGAACTCTCAATCTATTATCAATAGCAATTCATAAACTTTGGACTTCTAATTCAATAGGTACTATTGTTTCTTGGCCATAAACTAATTAGAAAGGGATAGTATTAATAGTAACTTTATACGCAGTATGATATGCCCATAAAGCTGCGAACAACTTAGTATCCCAATCTGTTCTCGCTCCTGAAACTATTTTTGTTAAGATTTTACATAAAATTCCATTAGTCTTTTTTATTTGTACATTGGCTCTAGGATGATACGGTGTAGTCTTTCGATGTTTTATCTCAAATTGAGCCATGAGTGCTTCGATTGTACTATTTATAAAATGAATTTTTCGATCACTAACCAATTCTCGTAGACAACCGAATTATATAATAATATTTTCAAACAAAAAGGTTGCTATTGTACGTGCACTATCGATTTTCGTAGCTATGGCTTCAGCCTATTTTGTTACATAATCCATTGCTATCAGTATATATCGTTTTTATCCATTTCTTGAGGCTGGTGCAATTGGTCCCACAAAATCAATTCTCTATTTTTCAAAAGGTGCTTGAGACAGAATTGGTACCAATGGCATTGCTGAAGTTCCAATAGGTCGACTCATTCTCTAACATGGATCACAATGACAGATGAATTGGTAGGCATCTGCAAATATTGTTGGCCACCAATAACGAGCCTGTAAAGCTTTACGAGCCATGCTGTCTCCCGCAAAATATCCACCACAACTGTCTAAGTGACAACCTTCCAATATAGTACGTACTTTAGTCTAATAAATGTAGTGTCATAAAATTCCATCCTTGCCTTGTTTATGTAAAGCTTCACCAAACATTGTATAAGGTACACATTTTAATATTAAGCATCATTTAAGCTTTTCATTGAAATTAGGTGGAAATGTTTGAAATGTCAAGTATTGAATTATTTCACTATACTCCAGAGTAATTACATCTATTGCAAACAGTTCTGCATCAAATAGTGCATCATTAATAGATTCATTATCCAATATATTAGATAATCAAGATAAATGGTCTGCATTGGAATGTGATTTCCTTGGTCTTACCTGAATAGTAAAGTCAAATTCTTGCAAGAGTAGAACCCATCGTGCAATACGACCACTCAATTGAGGCTTATTAATCATATATTTTTAAAGCATCATGGTTGACATGCAAAACAAATTTACAACCAAGAAGATAATGTTGAAACTTTTGTACGGAATAAATCATTTCCAATGCTTCTCTTTCGATTATTGTATAATTTCTTTCAGCTGCTATCAATTGATGACTTGCATCATAAATAGGGTGATCAAAATCCCAGTCATCTTTCTGGCTTAGCATAGAACCAATCGTGACATTAGATGCATCCATATAAACTTAGAATGGTTTTGTCCAACAAGGTGCCACCAATATTGGTGCTGAAATCAATTTCTATTTCAATGTTTCAAATCCAATTGTACATTCCTTTGTATAAAATGGGCTGGTCCCATTGGTTGGTGGTTTCTTCAAGAGATTTTTTAAAGGAAGGCATATAACTGCGAATAGATAGATAAATTGCTGATAATAACTGACATGGCCGACTAATGCTCAAATATCCGCAATAGTGTCTAGTTGCTTTAATTCTACTATAATCTTTATTTTATCTAGATCTGTAGTAATGCCTGCCATCGAAACTATATGATCCAATAATTTATCAGAAGGCGCAATAAATTGGTATTTTTTCAAATTTAAAAAAATTCCATATTTGGCACATTGATTCAAACATTGACCAAGACATTCTAAATGCCTGGCTCTTGTACTAAATGTATAAAAAACATCTAGAAATATTTCCATTGAAATTCGTAGATAATCTTGGAAAGCTTGCATTATTATCCTTTGAAATGTAGCTGGTGCATTACAAAGCCCAAACGAAATAACCTTATAAGTAAAGGTCCTCCAATCCATAGTAAAAGTAGTTTTTAACTGGTCTTCTTTTGCAATCTTAACTTGATTATAACTAAAGAATCCATCAAGAAATGAATAACTTTCATGTCCAGCGATGGCATCCAATATACTATCCGTGAATGGTAAAGGAAAATAATCCTTCTTGGTAACCACATTTAATTTTCAAAATTTTTGATAGAAGCGAATTTTTCATTCTTTTTTGGCACCATAACAATTAGTGAAATCCATTCACTGAAAGGAACTGAATAGATAAATCCAACCTCCAAGAGTTTATCTAGTTCTTCTTTTACTATAAGTGAGTATTTTGGATTAAGACAATATTGTCTTTGGCGTACTGGTGTAGCATTCTCTTCTAATATAATTCAATGCTCACAAACTTCTACTGGAATTCTTTTCAAATCCGCATACGATCTTGAGAAAGTAGTTTTATGTGTTAAAAAGTAATCCACCCAAATTTCTTTCTCCTTGCCTTTTATACCATCATAAATCTGAATGATTTGGAAAGCCTTCCCTGTACCTAAATTAATTGATTGACATTGTGGAATTTCATGTGTCTTTGGACTGATGTTCTGCTCAATTCTAGAATCTTTTATAAAATTTGACACATTAGAACTTTCCAACTCTAGTTCCATAGCACTAACATGATTAACATGTTGTCTATTCATCCAATATGTAATCATATGATCAGAATCGTCAATAACATCTAGAAGAATTAAGCACTCTCCCGGTCCCTTGCACTAATAGTTCATTCTAGTGTACTCGACAACTTGCCTCGTATCAGCATAAATTGGATCAAGTGCACCAATTTCTTCTTTTGTAGACTCATTTTCACAATCTGATGTGAATTGTGAACTGACAACTTAAGTTTCTCTGTGATATTGGACACGGTACATTTGAAGCACAATTTTATCATTATTTTTTCCAATTTTCAATATACCATGGCCCCAGTCATTTCGAGCTTTACCTTGATACAACTACGGTTGCTCCAATAAAATTGGATATGACAATATAGAGCTTTGCAATCAGAAAATAATATAATCAATTTTGTAGGTACTCCATACAATTACTGTATCAATACTTTATAAAATACCCATAGGTTTCACTCGATTGGAGTCAGCCATTTTCAAAACCACCATAGTAGGGAATAAGTGATCCAAACCCAGTTCCTCCATTGTAGCGGCATTCATAAGATTTACACTAGATTCTTCGTCTACTTGCACTTGCGATAATAACACTCCATCAATTGAGACATCAATCATAGGTGCATCCGAATCGGGATTCAAACTTACTTCTTGGATTTCTTTATTTTGAGATCTGCAACGAATTAATGAGGAATTGAAGATAGTTCGGCACTCAAGTGCTACTGCCAATAGTTGCTTCATAGAGTTCGTGGATTGTATGGTGTCCAAATCTTTTAGAATATCATATGGTTGTGTATTAGTGGTACTTTCCAATGTCCATTTTTTCTTCCCAGTCCTAAACACCAATGCAAGTAGATTGGTTTTTTTTATATTAGAAATTAGTAAAGCTCCTAGAACTAAATTCAACAAAGCTTGTAAAATCGTTTCTTTCAACAGGTAAGATTATTCTCTCAATTGGACTGATATTGATTCTTTGGAATTCATGCCTCTTAGAGGATTTTTGAATGGAAAGAAAATTTTTCAAAATTGTGTAGTAAACAAAACAACCCGACACAAAACCAAAGCTTCCGTAATTGGTACCTTGTTAGGGTGCACAACCGATTCTGGTCTTTTACTGAGTAAGGGACCCATGTCAGGACCTGAATTGGATGGCTCGATAATTGAGTCCAATTGGCCCTTTGCTTCAAGATCAACTAAATGCTGAATTGGTCCTTTCTCCATTTGTTGATTTCTTGTAAGGACAGCTTGGACTACTTTTATACAATGAACTGGTGAATCTTGAGGACCTTGATTTATCTCCTCCATTTTTCCTTGGCTTTGAATCTGCTGATCTTGATTATTGAAATTGAACGGAGCATTACATTGCTGATAAGTATGTCTCGACTGCTTGTAATTTACACATTTTGGTGCATAATTGTCACTTACTCTAGGATTGGGACATTCACTGGCATAATGACCAATCTATCTACAACGAAAACAATGAAGTAGTCTTTTGCACCTCCATCCGGCATATTGGGTGTTTCCATCGGTATATATCTTCTAGGCTTGTTCCATGTAGGGTTAGAAAATGATCATAGTTGTCCTATTTGTATGGAAGGTACTTGGTTCGATGACGTCGGTGGAGCATATTGCTGATACCACTACTGCTCCTTCTCGTAGTTCTAAAGATTTGATGTAGATCCTTAATTAAAATTGGAACTTTGAAAATTATTGAATGTTTGATTTTGTTGATTAGTTCGATTTCTATTCCATCTATACGTATTTCTTGTTTGAACTTGATTGACTTCCTATTGAGTCGATGGGATCATAGTTGATTACTGAATTGTTGTTGCTTTTGTAAATGCCAGCAATTTTGGGTAGGGTGCTTTCCTCCACAAAATGTACATTGAACACCCGTTTGTATGGGTGATGGACATTTCGTGTCAAAATGACCTTGTCCCTTACAATTATTACACCATACATTAGGTCTCATATTAGAAGGCTTATGTCATTTCTCCTTGTCTTTAGCTAAATTCACAGCCAATTCTTCCATCTTCTTTGTTAGATTTAATAACAAGGCTTAATTTGGATCTTTAGCAGTTACATTTGTGAACAACTCTGGTTGTTGATAGATTGGCATAAAATAAGATTTCATCATTATGGGCGCTATTGCTTGGAGTGGTGTAGCATTAATTGGTTGTTGCAACATAACATTCTTCATATTGGAGGCCGCCATTTGTGGATAATTATCCATTGACACATTTCTTGGTTGTATTTGTTGGCTTCCTGAACTTGAAATCATCGTGGCCCCCTACTGTTAACAATTGATCATATTGACATTCTTTCCACATCTTTGCTTGTACCAACGATGCCTCTACCGTAGCTGGTCGAGCCTCTTTTACAAACATTTTCAATTCTAATGGATGCAAACTGTTAATTAATATCGACAATATAAACTCATCTGGCATTTGATTATTTGACCATTTACAAAGTATATCCACGATCCGGCCATAATAGGACTCTATGAATTCCCTCGTAAATATCTTGCTATTCATAAAACTTTCTCTAAGCCGATCTTCAAATCCAATTGGTTTAAAATGGATTAGGAAGGCATTTCTCAAGGCCTCCCAATTGAAAAATCTACCCATTGATTGCCAAATATACCATTCAAAAGCTGTATCTTTTAAAGTTGTTGGCAACAATCTCAACCAAATATCTTCAGTTCTACCATTATTAGCCACATAAGCTATCAAGAATTGAGATATATGGTGATTGGGATCAGAGCCCGGCCAACCACTAAAAGTAGGTAATGGTGCCTTACTTGTAGTTTGGTCTCCTACTGCTCCCATTTGTATTGCAATTGGTACTTCTGGCACTCTCGCGGGCATAGGTGTTATCATTGGTCTCCTTACTATTTAAATTTGAATTTTTCTTCCTTTGACTTAGACCTATAATTCTTTTTTGTCTTTTTTGTAGGATATTTCTTATGCGTAATCGCTCTTGTCTTTCTTTTGTTTATCGATTAATTCTTTGATAATCCTTCCCTCCGTGATTATCACTCATAATCTTTGATTCTTCTTTATAAAATCAATACTGCCTTGAGTTATAACTCACATATTTGTAATCCTAAGATTGGTTCTTCTCACGTTTTCATTCAACATATAATTCCATCTCTCATACAATCAATTTCTAACATTTCATATTGTTATCATTTCTCCAGCAACGACACCAAAATGTTGTTCTCGTTGCATTCAAGCTTGAGTATACCAAAATAATTGAATTAATAGAGGTGGGTTCGAACACGAGAAAAGACTAATTATATGAATTGGGTCTATTAGTGTCACAATTGACTATATTCTGACTATGTGAAATCAAGTATCAAACTACAAAACTACAATTTACTACTTTCGTCTTAATTCAACCCATAAACCATTCTATGATTATCAATTCAACAATACTTCTCTCAATCATAATTCTTCATAAGCAAATAATAAAGAAAACAAAGAGGTAGCACCAAGCTTACCTTGGATTACAACTCTCACAGTCTGGCTCTCGACTTACTTTTCTCAACCTATTTATCCTAGCAAAAAGATGATCTGTCGGCTAGCGGATGCCAAAGATTATGACCCTTTGAATTCTTAACCATTTATTCTACCAACAACCTACTGTTACCAACTAAATGTTTAACCATCAGTCTAATTCTCAAGGTTGTCAATAACCAACTAATAACTTACCACGAAGTTTATTTACCTATTCTACACTTACTCTCTTCTATTCTTTAAATTATTGATTCTATATCCGCTCACTATTAATTCTTTTTTTATTCTATTTAAGATCTAGAGTTAATATCACAAATATACTATATAGAAGACCAAATAAGAAGTTGAATAAAAGAGTTTAAAAAAAAACTAGAAAAAATTTGATTAAACTAGATGAATATAAATCAATACCAAGAATGGTGAGCTAGAGCTTCAAAAGATGTCTTGTTAAAACTAAAAATCCCTTCAACTTCGATTCTAATATATATGAGGTATTAAGAAGCTTTTCAAGAAGTTTCTATGTTGCTTGGAGACATAACAATCTTAGCAAACTTCTTGAGAAGTTTTCATGTTGCTTAAAAATATAGATACCTTAAGAAGCTTCTTAAAAAGTTTTCATGTTGCTTAAAAATGAAGCAACCTTAAGAAACTTCTTAAGAAGTTTTCATACTCTTTGAAGATGAAGCAATTATAGGAAGCTTCTTGAACAACTTTTTTAATCTTCTTAACACTTTTTAGAATTTATTAGAATATTTTAAGAACCTTTTAGAATCTTCTAAAATATTCTATTAGAATATTTTAAAATCTTTAAAAACTCATATTGAAATATTTTAAAAATCTTCTAGAACCTGATGAAATATTTTAAAAATATTTTTAATATCTTCTTGTTGGATGTTAATAATATTACCTCTCTTTTTAACTTTGAGTTCCATAAAGAGCATTGATTTCATATTTGCAATAGAATGATCAAAATTCAAGCGTTATCTTCAAGGTTTTTTTATTTGAGTTGACTGTAATATAGGCATTTGTTCCTTTGAGAAGATCTAGCTTCATCTTGAGGATGAGCTTACAAAAGTTGCAAGATTTGTAATAGTTGATCTAATAGCAATAATAAAGAAAGCTCCAACTCTAGTTATATTTTGAGATTCATGATTTAAAGACTCTCTAAATACTTTCTAATTTATTATATTAGATCATGAATTAGATACGTTAAATTTTAAGATTGTTGAGAACAATACTTATTTTATTTGTTGTATACAATATTATAATAGTATTTTTATAAAAAAATCATTCTAAAATAGGTTTAGATTTATGGAGATAGCATTAATGAAACTCTTGTATCTTTTGTAGCATATTAAATAGATTTTTTATTAGTTCCCATATATGTTCATTGATATTGGAGCTTTAACAATGAATAAAATATTCTAACTTATTTTTTCTTTGTTGAGAATCAAATACCATTTTATATCTCATATTCCACATGACTATCTATTTCAAAGTAAGATCATGATGGTTGTATTCTTCCTAAAATAGTTGATTCTATATATGCCTCTAAGAAGGAAACATGAAAAACTGGATGTACTTTCATGGATGTGGGTAGTTCCAATTGATAAGCCACTAGATTGATTTTCTTTTGAATACAAAATGGTTCCAGTCTTTAATAGTTTAACTTATTGCAAGACTAATTGATCTTAATATTTTTTCAAAAAAATCATATTTTTTCAAAAAAATCATATTTTTTCTCTAATTTAAAAAGTAGGAATTTTTTTTCTAAATTTATTTCAAGATGCTTTTTAAAAATCTTGAACTACTTATAAATAGAGCTTTAAAGTTGTATAGAGTTGTAATAATTATTTTACAAGATCTTCAACTACTAGTTTTTTTATCTTTTAATGTACTTAATAAATCAAGCTTTGAATGATAATCATAATTGGTATAAAATAGTATTTTTTGTATCAAAGCATACTATATTTTTATTATAAGAAGCAAACTCTACTAATGATAAATATAAGATTTAATCATTTTCTTGATAGTTGATGATACATCGCATATATTGTTCCAAAACTTAATTGACTTGTTTTATTTGACTATTGATTTGAAGATAGAAGATAGAATAAACTTTCATATTTACTTTCATTATCTTAAAAAAGAATTTTTAAAATTTTGATATAAATTAAGGTCTTTGATAAAAAAATGATATTATCAAGTAGGCCATGATATTAATGTATATTGTCAAGAAAGAGCCTAGTCATTTCTTCTTCAAAATTTGTTTTTTTGTATAGGACAAAATATGCTATCTTTATAAGTTAATCCACAATAATATTGGTAGCATCAAATATAGCCAATGGTAGGAAATCAATGATGAAATCTATTGATATAAAAGACTATGGTTGCTATAGAATTGGTGGTAGTTGTAGAAGTCCATAAAGATGATGTTTAGAATTCTTGGATCTTGAATAGATATTATACAAGACAACAAAGTCCTTTACAATCTTCTATATTTGAGGCCACTAAAAATCTTCAGAAATAAGCTCTAATGTTTTGTTAAATCCAAAATATCTTGCAACTAAGAAATCATGATAAGATTCAAGAATACAAAGTTGCATCCATCCTTTTAGAATATATAAATGATCTTTAAAATATAAGAGATCTTCCATGAAATTCAACTTATTATTATTAAGGCATTGCTTGATATTATAAACTAATGAATCTTTAATTAATAATGTACAATTTTTTTTTTTAAATTTTAATCAATAAGTATAATTATAGAAGATGTATAAAGATGAAATTGTTTTAGCTTCAAGATTGTGATATATCATTGATCAAATGTTGCTTATGTAAGCTTTAGAGTAAGATTTGATATCATTGATAATAGTCTTTGTTACTTTCTTGGTTGATATGTAATTACAAAATCAAAATAAGATAATAATATATTCTAATAAGCTTAGTGGAAATTGAAAATCTGAGTTGATATGATATACTCTAAGTTTTTCTGATCTATATGTATGGTAATAAGATATGTAGTGCCTTCCAACAAATGACGCCATTTTTGAAAAGAATCTACAATTGCAAGAAGCTCTTTATTGTGAATCTTATCATTGAACTTTGCAGTTGTAAATATTTTAGAATAGAATGGAAGTAGGTGGAGCTTTCCATCCTTTTCCATTTGTGATAATTTTCAATGGAAAATTAGAATGAAACGAGATTAAATTTTCTTAAAGATCTAAAACCCTTCCAGTTTATAGTAACACAAATTCTATCACAAAGTAAGAAAAAATAGACCAAAACAAAACTAAACAGAACTAAACCGAATAGAATATGAAAGACAAAACAAAACAAAAGAAAATAGAAAAAAATTGAGAAAAAATTGCAAACCAAACTTTACTGAGAGAAAAGATCCAAAATCATACTTGATCAAATGCTCCAAATGGCCTTGGTTAGACCTATTTATCTTTATCCAACCATCCTAGAACTTTCTAAAATTTCTTTAATGGTGGGCCCTACCAAGATAACCACCTTTCTAAAAGATTGATTTAGGTATGTGGTTTTGTACCTTAAGATCTAATGTCAACCTAGATTCACAACCAATCCTCTTTATATATCAATATCTAATTTATCTAAGTAATTTTTGCTAAAATCTATTATTTATTCCTATCTTAAAGTGTCTACAATATATAATTTACTAATCTATTATGATTTTTTTTGATATGATTCGAGTTGTAGATTGCACTTAGATATCACTTCTTAAAATGTAATGAAGGTTTCTAGAGATCCATCAGATCTCCAAAAAGAGCAGCAGCAAAATAAAGACCTCATGAAGGAAGATAGTCAAAAGCAAACAAAACAAGTCCAAAATCAAACCTTAGCTTCAAAAATAGGCTTGTAAGCTCAGATACTTATAAACTTGACTACATTATAGACTTTGGTAATAGGTTTAGAAGTCCTACATCAATATGTCATATCATTGAGCTCATGTGATTGGAGTAATGGACAGGCAACCTTGATTGGTTTTGTTGAACTATATCAAATTCAAGTAAAACCTTCCACAGTGTTAACAAACAACTACATATTAAAAAGATATCAGGAAAAAGATTGATTCTAAGTATTGATTTGCATTTCATAACATGCATGTCAGATATTAAGTTGAAGTACATTTTGTGCTTTTATTCCTTTTGCAAACAGTTTGACAAGAATAAAGTGGTCATGCAACACAAACCATTGTAAGCATGTGTAACCTTTTGCAATATTGTGTGCTTAGTTCGTAAAATGATACTTCAACAAAACCATTTTGTAAGACACATTCAAGATAGTCATGTTAGATGTGGTCTCCAATTCAGTAATAACCTGGATGCACTTCCAGCACAATCAATTTCGCTAGCAATAGGTTTAATGACAAATACTTGTGTGCCAATAAAAATCAAACAAAGACTCACTTTGCCGCATACCACTTGGTAATCACAAAATAGTTTCTGGGCTGAGGCTACGAGCACACCCTAACTTGCTGCAAGCACACCTAATGTAGTTATGTGCACACCCAAAACACGTGGAGGGTAGTGATTAGTTGGGTGTTCTAATGTGGATCCATGTGAACCCACAAGTGCGAGGGTGAGGGGGGCAGCGGGACCACCGGAGCCCCTCTCCGGTGGTCCCGCTTACCGGTCAGCCTCCGGAGGCGCTGCCCCAGGAAAAAAAATTGAATTCACCGGAGTCCATGCACAGAAGTGAAGAGGCGTTAAGCATTCCAGGCGGTTTTCCACGTCTCTGAAATGCAGTAGTAGCTTCAACAATTCCGAGACAACAAGCACAGAAGTGTCTCGTTCCAGGTCGCGGATCCTCTCCATTGATGCTGTTGTAGGGGCAAATTTCAGTAAAATTGTTGCGTCCTGACATCGGTTTTGTCGCAACACATCAGTTGGATCAGTCGACGACGATCATGAATCTGCTTTTTGCTCTGCTGATAATTGGCGTGTGATCTTCCAATGCTCACATGGTGTACCTGAGAACCGGAAGAGTAGATGCCCGATTTTGCATGGGATTGTAGACATCTCCTTATGAAATGTTGCTCAGGCATGGGCTGCGGTAATATCCCAGGCGCGAGACTACGAAGTGGAGAGCCGTCCATGTCCTGAGGAAAGTGTGAGATATCCGGGTGTTTTCATGGAAAAGGGATGCTCTTGCACTGCCTTGGGTGGTCATTGCCACTTGGATTCTGCAAGGATCGTAGACTCTTCACTTTGATGCTATACGCCGAAAGAGTTAGACTGTCCCATTCCGAGGACCCACACGCTTACTTTGAGTGGCCGAGATCATTCGCTTCCCGGAAAGTGAAATTAATAAAGGTAACCTGACAGCTCTTATGTCTGGCCATGGTGTGCAGTAGGCTATGCTTGTGGGGGAGCTCTGGCCAGGAGCTTTTGGTTTTTTGGATGCCTAGACGGGGGGTTATATTGCAAGCGCTCAGTCTCTGAGAACGACGTTCGTCGTTGGAGAAGGTGGTTGTAATGGCTGCAGCCTACTTGCCTTCGCCTTGTTCTCTCTGCTCGACATGAGGCGCAAATCACAGGATTTCCGCCGTGGCGTCGCTGTGCGAGGTGGCTTTCATTGCAATGCTGCATTCTTTCCGTGCATCTCGACTAGTGACACTGTAATTGACGTTTGCTGAACATGTAGTAGCATCCGCTTGTGGGTTTCACTGGATTCCTCTTTTCAGGATGCTTTTGTTTGAAATCAGGCATTGAACCTCCACAGTACGCGTTGTAGAGGCGAAATAGTTTACAAGCTAATGAAGGTCCTGAATCTGTTGCAGGTGCAGAGGTACGATGGGAGATCGACTCAACATTGTCGTTGAAGAAATTGGGCTGTTTTCCGAGATATTCTCGGACCCATTTTTCTTTCAAGAAAGCAGCACGATGGCAGCGAACAGGGACTGTTTGCGCACGATTCGACTTCCGTGGGAACAACACTGAGCAGGCGAGAGAAGAAGATGCTTCCATCCTTATGAAAATGACAACTCTTGTCGATGAGCTCTTGAAGCTGGAAGATGATTTGTGCATGGACTCCGGTGGATGCAATTTTTTTTCCTGGGGCAGCGCCCACGGGAGGGGGGGCTCCGGTGGTCCCGCTGCCCCCTCACCCTCGCACTTGTGGGGACACAGGGATCCACATTAGAACACCCAATTAATCACTACCCTCCACAGGTTTTGGGTGTACACATAACAACATTAGGTGTGCTTGTAGCAAGTTAGCCTCAGCCTAATTTCTGACTTGCCTATGTAGATATACATGTTAAAATACCTGTTGATAATGTCCCATCATTACTAAATGAACGGTATGTAAATATATATACATACATGTAAAGACCAATACGAAGAACCACAAAAATCAAGTTATTAATATACAAGATTATGATAACAAAAGTATAAATTTCCACAGAAATCAACATGACATCTCCACACTTTCGTACAACTGTAACAAAGCCGACTAATATTCTATCTAACAGTAATCACACTAACTTGCAAAACTCAAAATGTTTGACGACAGTCGGAAAATTCTCTCCGCAGTTTGATAATTGTTCCAAAGATGTTATTAACTAGATCTCATATCTACCAACATAAATCCATTTCTGTGAAAACAATGCTAACCTACTCCACATCCAAAGTGTTGATTTCATTGAATTAAAAGCAAAGAGCTCATTTGAACAAACTGTGAAGCAACACACTCCCAACAATTCCGATACCACCCTTCCTCAAATAAGTTGCCAACCCATGCTAAAACCCAAGACTCAAATTATACTCTCCAACCGTCCAGACTGATCGAATCCAATTAAACTTACTCAACACGTGTAAACATGTACAAATCACCCAATAATCACAGAATCTGATTACAACACAATTCAACTTCTGCACAACCATCACGCCGCGTACCACATATTCAGAGTGGAGGTTACAATCCTGGCAGTGCCACCAAGACCGGCAACCCAACATCCATTGCCCGACTTCTTCTGCCTCTATCAGAATATGAATCCCATACTGAAGCTTGGCACAGATGTTGGAGAGGATGGTGCCAGGATGCTGCCTTTCCACAACCACCACAGTTGGTCCATGCAAAGAGAACTCATCTCGGATGTTGATTCAATCTTCTTCCCAATGAACGACAATGTACATGCTCCGCTGTGGAGCCAATCGATGCTTTACTTCGACGTGGCAACCCACAACCAATGCTTCACTTCATCTACATCTACACCTACCACTACTGGAACTGCTCATGAATCTGCGAGTGTTCCAAACAATGTGTCGCTACAAAAAATGTTTCACGCGCTCAGCCAGAAGATCCACATGACTGAGCTCAGAAACCTTCTCCCGACATGGGTCCCGGTGCATCAGCTGGGGATTGGAATGGGGAGCCAGAGCTGGGACCGTACGCCGGAGAAGCCACCACCGGAGCAGACATGGGCGACCCCTCTGGAGCGGACGCGGGGGCGTTGCTGGGTGCCAAGCTTGGAGCGTACTCGGGAACGCCATCGTACACCGCAGCGGGAGCTTGAGATGGGGCGTAGCCTCGCATGTAGGGAGCCGGCGCAGGAATGCTTTGAGCGTCCACTTGCGCGCCCATGACCGCACAAAGCACCACCACTGCCGCCAACGCCGCTACCAGGTGCTGGAATTGCTTGGCCATTTTGGAGGAGGGTCTACGGTTTCACGACCACTGCTGGACTCACACCCCTGTGGACTCGTGTGATCGGCGACGGTTTTCACGTCCTCGCTGCACGCTCCGATCTCCTTGAGCGGCACACCTCCACAAGAATCCTGGCCTCCGAAATTCGATCTAGAAATCCTGCGATCCCCGATGAGTCCGAAGTGTCCGAAATACTGCACTGCTCTCCTGGTTCCTGATGCGTGTACTTGCCGATGAAGTGACTTGGGAGCTGGAGGTTGTGGAAGACGGAGGAGGGCTCTTGTATTTATAGGAGCAGGGCCATCGTACCGGACGTGGACATGGGAGACTTTGTTGCGCGTGCGTCGTCCTCGAACCTGGTGACGGCATGGTCATGCCATTTTCAACGCACGCGGTAAGGTCGGAACTTTGGCACTGTAGCGCATGAATATCAAGGACTCGGTAAACCCCTCCGGCTGGACCCACGGGTCCGTGAGGAAGTGTTGCAGGCAACAGCGTTCGAGTGCGGTCGCCGCACTCATACGCCTTTGACAGCAAGCAGCAAAGGCTAAATGGATTGAAGCCGCTGGAGTCCGGGCAAGGGGCTTGGTCCTCCTTCGCGGAAGACGGGGAGGGCCGTGTTCGGCGAAGCTCGAAGTCAGAAGGGTCCATGCCGCAACGTGTTGTCATCCTCAGATCCAACATTCGTCGGTACGCTTGCTCACTGCCTCTGCTGGCGGCCCAAATGGGAAAGCTGCCATGGTGTTTCAACGAGAAACCATTGGGCTCACGGTGCCGATTTCTCTTCGTCGTCAGCTGAACTTGGAACCAACCTGCACGATTGCGCACAGTTCGATCTTGGACCACTGGATGGCCTCGTTGTTTCAGACTGCATGAGCATCGTTTCGAACCGCCTCCGCAGGAATAGCATTCTTTATCATCTATCAAGAATGAATTGAGGTAGTCAACACTGCATTTTTAATTGGACCGAGGAATGGAAGTACACAAGGAGGTGCACAACTGATGGGCAATGTACAAAACAGCAAGCAAAGTGTGCCAACTCAATCGTGTGGTATAAGGATTGAATTAAGCCCTTGGGGTGTGGTTTTCCAACATCGACGCCTTTCTATAGGAGAAAGAGTTGCAATGAAGTACTAGAGATCATAATTTGTATTACTCTATTGAAAATGCAAAACATATAATTCTAATATATTTTATGTGGACAACCTGTTATTAAGAAGTGGACCATGTCAAAAGCATAGACAATATCAGAACCAACTTGACAATATCAGATCCAATTTGATGGCCACTTATGACATATCAAACCTAGACTAGGTGCAAATATAGCTTGGTAGAAAGTTCAAATTTACAAACAAAAGAATCTAGTGCATTAACAAAAATAGACAAAAAACTATTAAGGAAGTTTAATAGGAAAATGTATAATCTATTATTAATACTTATGAATTTGTGAATAAAACTATAGATAGATATGAAATCTTTTAGAATAGATACATTCCAACATTGCTTAGTAATTGGGAGTTTAATATTACAAATATATATATATATATATATATATAGATACATATATATATATATATATATATATATTTACCTAAATAAGATGTGTTAGATAGAAGATAAATGTAGGTTGATTTGATATTATCTTGTGGCAAAGCTTCTTAGAAGCTACAAAGATATATATTTGACTTTTTATATGTGTGTAGTTGATTGGTAGGTTAAAAACTTGGCCAATAAATTAGTCACATATTAAATATGTTAGTAGTTTGTAGAATAAGTTAAGTATGTGGCACACATATATGAAACTTATTTTATAAGTTAGACATGTGTTGTAGGTTCTATAGATTATTATCATGTAGCTCCTACTTAGATAGTATATATGGAGAGAAGAGTGAAGCCTTTTTCACTCTTGTTAATGGCTTTTTAGTCTTTACTCTTATTTTAAGACTTTCTAATCTTCTTGTCTTTTAAAATAGCCATTCTAGTTTAATATTATGTTATCTTTAAGAGATTTTTTAGTCATTATGAATGACATAAGAGTGTATTGATCTTTTAGATTTTGTAAAATTCATGTCTTTGATAGTTTGCTAAGAGTGCCAATTCATTATTTTTGTTTTGTTTTAAAAATAAATAAATTATTCTATTTTTATTATTGTGTTTTGAAGATTATAGACTACTCACTTTTAATCTAATATTTTAGTTTTCTAATGTTGATTTGTTTTTCTTAAAGAAAGTGAACTACTCTTTTTTGTAGAAATTTTTATTTGATATTAGAGATTACAAATTATTATTTTTTAATTTGACTTATAGATTTCTTTGAATTATCTATGGAAGAAAAAATTATAGATGCTAATTTTGATAGAAGTTAGAATAAATTTGTAACTATTATAAATCTTTAGGAGCTTGTCAATATTCAAGGTGGAAGTTTTATATATCTCTAATATCAATCATAGAAGTGATATTCTAATGCTTATGGAAGAGATTAACAATAAGGTTGAAAGTTTATATCAAAAATTTATAGAATTAAGAGAAGTAAGTAAATCAAGTTTATAAATAAATCCAAAAAGTCTTGCTATTATAAATATGATAAAAGATAGAAAAAATATTTCAAAGAAGTTTGATAGAATAAGATCAAAGTTTTGAGGATTTCTACAACAACTAAAGTTTTATCTAAATTTGTATTATTCTCAATATCCTAATAAATTTACTTAAGTTGAATTCATAGGTGCACTTTTCTATGAAATTGCTCTTTCTTGATTTGCACCTTTGATGAAAAAAGATTTTTTTTTTTATGATCTAAATTTATTCTTGGAATTATTTACATCTATTTTTGAAAAAAGTGATGAAAAAAAGGTAGCTAAGACCAAAGTTATATTTTTATAACAAAAATCATGTTTAACCATGATATATGCTTATTGAATTCCAAAACCTTATTTGGAATGTGGAATAAAATGATAAAGTCCTTATCAATCAATTTTGATATGGATTAAAATATAATATTAAAGTTTTTATGTTGATAATATCACAAGAATATTTATTGGAGTAGTTTATTGCTCAAGCCATTGCATGGAATAATTGATTTTTTGATAAATGCTTAGAATAAAGATTTGCTTGAAGAAGTATAAATCAAGTCATGGCAATAACTTTTTAGTTTATAACAACTTATTCATCAAGACCAAAGCCCATGCAAATCAATACAATATATTTTAAATTTTTTATAGAGCAAGAAAAGATTTGATATTTTTACGGAGGTTTATATTTATATTGTCGAGAATCTAAAGTCATTCGAGATATTGATTGCATATGAAGTAGACCTCTCTTTTAAAATTCAATGGCATAAATATGTGCAATAACATGACCAAAGACAATTCTTTTCTTTATATCTTCCATATTTGCACATTTCTTGAGTTCAAATATATAAGCAACCAAATCTAGCTGGTTACTTGTTTGTTGTCCTTGAAGCAATTCATTCTCAATTTTGGACTATCTTGGATTTGTTGTCACTATCATAAAAACATTAGGATGTTGATAAAACCTTGTAATTGCCATAGAATCTTGAAGTATTTCTATCATATGTCTTGCACTTCCAATATGTGATGATAGAAGTAAGATCCTACGTCTTAAATTATTTAATTCATATTATCTTTCTTTATGCCTATTTTGATGAATTACAACAACATCTACTAATCTTTGGTATAAATCAGCTCATTGTCGTATCACATGATTTGCTATCTGGGAATACACTAGATATCTAGCTATAGAGAGTTTAGCTTAAACTTTTATATGTATCTTGTCTTAGCTTCCAAAACTCCTTTATTTTGCATAAAATTCAAAATATAGCAAAATCCCTCCAAAACATATTTTTCCTACAAAGGATTTTCTCTTTTTGAACTTTAGAAATTCATAACTCTTGATCTAACTATTTAGTTTGTCTCAAATTTATAAGATAGGTAGAATTTATCCTTAAATTTTACCACAAAAAAAAAAAAAAACCAACTACAAATTCACGTCCAATCTTCTAGCATCTAAGAAATCCTAGCAGATGCTTTAAACCCTAATTTACAAGCACCTGAGCACTATTTTCTTAATATCTCAAGAATCCAATACTTAAATGCCATCAAACTTATGTATAAAGTTTACTAACATGAATATACACATTCTTTGAAATTTTGAGCCAAAACCTTGTCAAATTTCTTAAGATATAGTTCAAGATACAACTACTAGTAAATCGAGTTATCTGCTACCCTTAGATTGCATGTACTAACTTCAAAATCTAATATCTCCTTTATCCCAACTTGGAATCTAGCAAGCAATATGCAAAAAATATAGCTACAAAAAGTGCTCTCTCTAGTCGTGGTCGCTGATCCTCAATTGTCTTTTGTAGACGTGTGTTATATTCATAAGAGTGATAGTAGCTTCCAAATCAGTACCTTAACTTTGAGCGCCTATATCTCCTTCATATAAACTCCAAATAATATAAGATTTGTACCAAACCCATAGCCAAAAACCTAAACTTATTGATCTTAGCCTTCAAAGTTCAAATGGCTCCAAAAAACTAACCCTAATCTCTAATATGGCCTTAGGCAACCTCCTTCAAGCCCATTGGATATGATTTTTAGCCAATAGGAATAGAGATTAATATCATCCATCTCTATTCATCCATATTGGTGCCCTTATTACTCCCTTTGCTAGCAAAATCCTTCTTCAACCCTTTTTCTTATAAGATTTATATAATTTATGCTCTAAACACCAAATAAAAGAACCAAAATAAGTTTTCAAAGGTCACCAATGTCTAATAAAGGTGACTCTAAATATTTAAAAGTTACTATCAATCAAAATCAATCTTAAAAGCCACTATCAAAAGAAATTAAAGTTATACAAATTCTATAGTAATCTTTTTAAACAACCTCTTTTCAAGGTAATAATCAAATTATATTCTACAACCAACTAAAATCTACTAACATGGCTCTCACCATGTTACTTAATAAATTATATATTAAGTATATAATTATATTATTTTCATATAGCAGCCAAACCACAACATGACAACATAGATTTCCTTTATTGTAATGTAGATATCTCAAACGCCATTGCTCATTTGTTGTCCATCCATCAACCATAAATTCTTATAATAGCTTTCCTCCATGCAAAATTGTGGAATACTCTGTAGGCCTTAAAAAATGTCGATAAGAAAAATAATCCATTTGTGTAAGGCTATTGCCTCTCCAATCCTCTTATCTAGCACCTTCTCTTTCTCTTTCTTTATAAAAAAAACAACATTTATGCAAGATATCATTCTACTTTCAATCCTTGTTTGTAGCTTCTTTGTAGTAGTGATGCTCAGGAGATGGAGAACCAACAACCAGCAGATTTGACTCAAGAGCCTTCATTTACTGACCTGTCGGACAAGACATTACGATTGTCACAACCTTCAAGATGACGCAATCGAGATGAAGATCTTCTAGAACGACATGTTCTTCCTCGAATAGATGGCGAGATATAACGCATTTGGTATCACGATTTGGGAAGGGACTCCCGATGTTTGGTGATTGTGGTAGAAGTAGGAACAACTCCTGATGGTGTTCCAAATGTTCTATTCGAAAGAAGTTATGAAGGCCTCAACAATGATCAAATAACTGGGTGGTCTTCCCGCCCTGGTATGGGACACTATCAATGGTTGAGAGGCCCTATCAATCATCTTTGAAGAGAACAAAGATCAGAGTATGTGGCAAATACAATTCGTTGCATCATAGATTTCCTCAACATATGATGACCGCTCTTCGTGGAACTCGTTCCTAGAAGGGAGGGTAATGTCACGGACATACTTATATAAGCTAGTAATTACATATACAAATAGGTGGAAGTAAGTCAAAATAGGTAAAAGTAAGTTAATTCTATAGTATTTAATATGAAAGCTTCTTAGAAGCTTCATAGATGCTGCTTTGACTTCGTAGGTATCTTTAATTGAATTTTTGGATTAGAATCGTGGTCAAAAAGTTGGCCATATGCCACACATGTTGTTAGCTTGAAGATCAAGCTAACTATGTGGCCCACACGTAGAAAAACTTACCTTGTAAGTCAAGGCATGTGTCCTACAAAGTCAACACATATTGGAGGTCTTATAGAACGTCGCCACGTAGTCCCTAGTTGAATAGTATATATAGAGACAAGAGTGAAGCCTTCTTCACTCTTATCAACTCCTTTCTTGCTTCCAGTCTAGTTTCAAGGGTCTCTAGTTTTCTTGTCTTTTGGCAATAGCCATTTCAGTTTCTCTTTCAATATACATACTTGTTTATTTATATTTTGTTACCTTTCTTTGAGTGAAGGTTCACTTGTCTGAATTATTTTTTCATCGAATTCTTGTCCTTGACATAATATCCATCACTACATTTTGTGTCCTTAAGTCTAGATACCATCTAAGGATTCTATACAAAAAAAATAGAATATAATAAAGGAGAAAATAAGTTGGATGAGCCTCATGAATCTTTTCTAACAACCCATTACTACATAGGCAAATAATAATATTACAAAGTGCATTATGCTCTGATCCATCTCTAATTAATATAAGAAAAATTTCTTCAAAAGTGGTGGGAAGATTATATTGGCGTCTATTGCTCTTATTCATAAAATATAAAAAAACAGCAAGATCTACTTCTACTACTCCTTCATTCCATACTTGAGATAGTATTTCATGTGCTTCTCTATATAATCCAATAAACAGATTATTTTCCCTCAAAACTTCTCTAATTTCTCACATAGTTTGAGTCAATAAACCATGATTACATTCCATTTTTCTATCTTGTGTAAATGATGCATCGTGGATACAGAGCTATGCATGAGTTGGATTACTACCTTCTTCTGGTAACAATGCTCTTGCTAAATGGTGCAACTCCCATTTATTCTAAAAATGTATGGAGCATTTCTTTGAAGCACAAATCGATCAATATTTGTACCTAAGGATGTAAATGCATGTGCAGCATTGTACCAACGGATATTTTCTTGGAACTCCCTTACTCTTGCATCTTGGTTTTCAAATAAGCGTCTCAAAAGTAAAGGCAGAGAAGGTAGAGATGGTAGAGAAACTTTTCCTTGACAACAATATTATCCAAATAATGGCAACTCCCTAGGCGATTGAGCTAAATGTTTATTAAACCAATGCAATGCATTACAATGAGGACACAAAACATTCATCCTCCTTAGATTATGTATAGCTTCAGTACTTATAACATTTTCAGTTTCTCTTTGTGTTCTCTCACATTCTCTATGCTATCATTAAATAATTGTTCTTTGATTTATTGTTAAAGTTGGACTGTTCATAATGGCATGGATGGCTTGAACACTTGTAACTATTTTAGATTCTCTTTGTGCTCTCTCATGTTCTCTATGCTATTGTTGAGCAATTGCTCTTTGATTCATTGTTAAAGCTGGACCATTCACAATGGCATGGGTTTCAATAGAAAATTGGAATAAGCTTAGAATCATCTAAATTGTACCTCTATCAAATTGTACATCTATAAAATTGTATCTTTATATTTATTAAAATATATATATATATATATATATTTATATATATTTATACATATGAAGTTGAATATAAAAAGCCCATATAAGAAGAAGAAATAAAATTCTTATAATTTAATTTTTGAACAATAATTCTTGTTGTCGTTAACAATACTTGTAAAATTCCAATAAAACTTTGTTGCTCAAGAACTCGTATTTATAATGAAGATATAATATGAAATGTAATATAATAAATGTAACTATAAATAAAAACTATAAATATAACTATAAAGTTAAAAACTATTAAAATAACTATATAAAGCCATATTTAAAAATAATATCTTAGCTTTTTTTATAGAAGAAAAAAGATGATAGCCAAAGGATATGAAATGTGTACAGTGTAGAATCAAAAAAGTACAAAATTCTTCTATTTATGGTTCCTTTACTGAAGGCTTGCAAAAAGTTGTCATTCACACTTTTTAGTCTTCATGCGTATACTCCAAAGAATTAAAAAATAATAATTACTCAAATTTTCCTCCCAATTGGCTTTGCAATTTAATTAACCTTTCTATTATCAGTAGCTTGTCATTTATAAAGTATAATTTCAGAGTGAATTAAAGATAAATTTGATATGGCTAAAGTAAGTGAACTTTGATTGTCATAAAATCTTACAAATGAATTCATTTGATTGCTCTAGATCAAGATGGCCCAAAAATGAAACTCTACGTCAATCATAATAAAGTCTTTGGAATGAGTTTTTGTCGTAATAAAATGAATTCAAGTATAAAGTTGCATATCAAAGTTACATAAATATTGATGCTTCCAAACGACCCACATGGCATTCTTGGATTAAACAATTTCCAAATGGGCATCATCACAAACCAAAATGAATCAAAATTAACAAATGAATACATCATTATATATCATTATTTTATATGAAGTTGAATATAAAAAATTTCATATTTTTTTCGTACTTCATGAAGTTAACTTTGATTGTCATAAAAATATTACAAATGAATTTATTTGCTTGCTCTGGAGCAATGGCCCAAAACTTAATATTGCTCATATACAATGGCCTCTTCTCATCATGTGACAAAACCTACAATGGAAGGTACAAACAAAATTAGAAATAAAAAAACTTAAAATATAAACTAAAAATAAAAACTTAGAAACTTGCTCGAATTGAAATTTTACCTCTTTAGGTGTAATTGTGTTTTATCCAGGTGTGGCTTCTACCTACAGGTGAGATGTGCACTGTACATTGTGGCAAGAGCTGGAGCTGCATGACTTGTGTTTTACCTCCTCGGCTGTGGCTACTGCCTATGGCAGCTTACCTCCTGAGGTGTGCACTGGATTAGCTTCCAACAACGGGGCAAGAGCTAGAGCTGCACCCACTCCCAGCAGCACCAACATTCTGCATCCACTCCTAGCGGCACCAGCATTCTGCACCCACTCCCAACGGCACCAGCATTCAGGATCAAATTTAGGCAATAAAATTCACTAGTTCGTAAAATTCATTCAGTTTGCCTCAGTGCTTTGCCACATGATCACACACAACAACGTCCAGCTAACCAGCCAGCCGAACGCAGTAGCTCGATACCGTCGAACGCAACACCTCGATACCAGCCGAATGCAACAACTCTCTACTCACCTGCAACGTGTAGCAACTACCACCTGCTCTCCCATTCACTCGAGAAGAAGAAAATTATAAGAATGCAGAAGAATGATCTGAGTCTAGGAGGCGGCATACAAAACTTATCGACACAATACATTAACATCCCGAAACAGCAAGTTATTAGTTCTATTAAGGACCTGTTTTCTCCAGATAATGTGAATTTTTTTTGATGAAAACAAAGCGGGGAGCATGCGGTGAAGGAGAGCCACCACTTGACTCCTTGCACTTGTATCCTGGAGCGATCTTAATATAAGCGATATATATAAATATATATCTTTGCACTTTTTATTGGCCAAATATCATCAAACATATGGTTTTATATATTTACATCTTTTTACTTTTTATTGCACTAGTACACTTTAAACATTGCAATGTTATAATCCCCATGATTCTATCATAGCTAAATGAAAACTTTCATGCATTGTAACACTCAAATCAAACTAAAAAGCATCAAAGTACAGACTTCATGAAACAATACAACTTCACAATAGAAAACTGCAACGCAACATTGAAACACATCCGACGGAAGCAACCTACAATCAATACAATCTAGTTAAATTTCTAACGCTGCCGATTCAGAGCGACAGTTTGACATTCAGCTTCATAAAGACTCCTATTGCAGAAACACATTCCAAGTACCATCTCCAAACAGAAAAAGAAATACAAATGCCAGTACGCAGAGACTCTCGCGACTGATTCATATCATGATTCATTAATCTGAAGAAATCATAAACAATAATCTCAAATACCCACCGTGAAGCGCCACAACAAACAAAGTGTTGATTTCATTGAATTAAAAGCAAAGAGCTCATTTGAACAAACTGTGAAGCAACACACTCCCAACAATTCCGATACCACCCTTCCTCAAATAAGTTGCCAACCCATGCTAAAACCCAAGACTCAAATTATACTCTCCAACCGTCCAGACTGATCGAATCCAATTAAACTTACTCAACACGTGTAAACATGTACAAATCACCCAATAATCACAGAATCTGATTACAACACAATTCAACTTCTGCACAACCATCACGCCGCGTACCACATATTCAGAGTGGAGGTTACAATCCTGGCAGTGCCACCAAGACCGGCAACCCAACATCCATTGCCCGACTTCTTCTGCCTCTATCAGAATATGAATCCCATACTGAAGCTTGGCACAGATGTTGGAGAGGATGGTGCCAGGATGCTGCCTTTCCACAACCACCACAGTTGGTCCATGCAAAGAGAACTCATCTCGGATGTTGATTCAATCTTCTTCCCAATGAACGACAATGTACATGCTCCGCTGTGGAGCCAATCGATGCTTTACTTCGACGTGGCAACCCACAACCAATGCTTCACTTCATCTACATCTACACCTACCACTACTGGAACTGCTCATGAATCTGCGAGTGTTCCAAACAATGTGTCGCTACAAAAAATGTTTCACGCGCTCAGCCAGAAGATCCACATGACTGAGCTCAGAAACCTTCTCCCGACATGGGTCCCGGTGCATCAGCTGGGGATTGGAATGGGGAGCCAGAGCTGGGACCGTACGCCGGAGAAGCCACCACCGGAGCAGACATGGGCGACCCCTCTGGAGCGGACGCGGGGGCGTTGCTGGGTGCCAAGCTTGGAGCGTACTCGGGAACGCCATCGTACACCGCAGCGGGAGCTTGAGATGGGGCGTAGCCTCGCATGTAGGGAGCCGGCGCAGGAATGCTTTGAGCGTCCACTTGCGCGCCCATGACCGCACAAAGCACCACCACTGCCGCCAACGCCGCTACCAGGTGCTGGAATTGCTTGGCCATTTTGGAGGAGGGTCTACGGTTTCACGACCACTGCTGGACTCACACCCCTGTGGACTCGTGTGATCGGCGACGGTTTTCACGTCCTCGCTGCACGCTCCGATCTCCTTGAGCGGCACACCTCCACAAGAATCCTGGCCTCCGAAATTCGATCTAGAAATCCTGCGATCCCCGATGAGTCCGAAGTGTCCGAAATACTGCACTGCTCTCCTGGTTCCTGATGCGTGTACTTGCCGATGAAGTGACTTGGGAGCTGGAGGTTGTGGAAGACGGAGGAGGGCTCTTGTATTTATAGGAGCAGGGCCATCGTACCGGACGTGGACATGGGAGACTTTGTTGCGCGTGCGTCGTCCTCGAACCTGGTGACGGCATGGTCATGCCATTTTCAACGCACGCGGTAAGGTCGGAACTTTGGCACTGTAGCGCATGAATATCAAGGACTCGGTAAACCCCTCCGGCTGGACCCACGGGTCCGTGAGGAAGTGTTGCAGGCAACAGCGTTCGAGTGCGGTCGCCGCACTCATACGCCTTTGACAGCAAGCAGCAAAGGCTAAATGGATTGAAGCCGCTGGAGTCCGGGCAAGGGGCTTGGTCCTCCTTCGCGGAAGACGGGGAGGGCCGTGTTCGGCGAAGCTCGAAGTCAGAAGGGTCCATGCCGCAACGTGTTGTCATCCTCAGATCCAACATTCGTCGGTACGCTTGCTCACTGCCTCTGCTGGCGGCCCAAATGGGAAAGCTGCCATGGTGTTTCAACGAGAAACCATTGGGCTCACGGTGCCGATTTCTCTTCGTCGTCAGCTGAACTTGGAACCAACCTGCACGATTGCGCACAGTTCGATCTTGGACCACTGGATGGCCTCGTTGTTTCAGACTGCATGAGCATCGTTTCGAACCGCCTCCGCAGGAATAGCATTCTTTATCATCTATCAAGAATGAATTGAGGTAGTCAACACTGCATTTTTAATTGGACCGAGGAATGGAAGTACACAAGGAGGTGCACAACTGATGGGCAATGTACAAAACAGCAAGCAAAGTGTGCCAACTCAATCGTGTGGTATAAGGATTGAATTAAGCCCTTGGGGTGTGGTTTTCCAACATCGACGCCTTTCTATAGGAGAAAGAGTTGCAATGAAGTACTAGAGATCATAATTTGTATTACTCTATTGAAAATGCAAAACATATAATTCTAATATATTTTATGTGGACAACCTGTTATTAAGAAGTGGACCATGTCAAAAGCATAGACAATATCAGAACCAACTTGACAATATCAGATCCAATTTGATGGCCACTTATGACATATCAAACCTAGACTAGGTGCAAATATAGCTTGGTAGAAAGTTCAAATTTACAAACAAAAGAATCTAGTGCATTAACAAAAATAGACAAAAAACTATTAAGGAAGTTTAATAGGAAAATGTATAATCTATTATTAATACTTATGAATTTGTGAATAAAACTATAGATAGATATGAAATCTTTTAGAATAGATACATTCCAACATTGCTTAGTAATTGGGAGTTTAATATTACAAATATATATATATATATATATATATAGATACATATATATATATATATATATATATATTTACCTAAATAAGATGTGTTAGATAGAAGATAAATGTAGGTTGATTTGATATTATCTTGTGGCAAAGCTTCTTAGAAGCTACAAAGATATATATTTGACTTTTCATATGTGTGTAGTTGATTGGTAGGTTAAAAACTTGGCCAATAAATTAGTCACATATTAAATATGTTAGTAGTTTGTAGAATAAGTTAAGTATGTGGCACACATATATGAAACTTATTTTATAAGTTAGACATGTGTTGTAGGTTCTATAGATTATTATCATGTAGCTCCTACTTAGATAGTATATATGGAGAGAAGAGTGAAGCCTTTTTCACTCTTGTTAATGGCTTTTTAGTCTTTACTCTTATTTTAAGACTTTCTAATCTTCTTGTCTTTTACAATAGCCATTCTAGTTTAATATTATGTTATCTTTAAGAGATTTTTTAGTCATTATGAATGACATAAGAGTGTATTGATCTTTTAGATTTTGTAAAATTCATGTCTTTGATAGTTTGCTAAGAGTGCCAATTCATTATTTTTGTTTTGTTTTAAAAATAAATAAATTATTCTATTTTTATTATTGTGTTTTGAAGATTATAGACTACTCACTTTTAATCTAATATTTTAGTTTTCTAATGTTGATTTGTTTTTCTTAAAGAAAGTGAACTACTCTTTTTTGTAGAAATTTTTATTTGACATTAGAGATTACAAATTATTATTTTTTAATTTGAATTATAGATTTGTTTGAATTATCTATGGAAGAAAAAATTATAGATGCTAATTTTGATAGAAGTTAGAATAAATTTGTAACTATTATAAATCTTTAGGAGCTTGTCAATATTCAAGGTGGAAGTTTTATATATCTCTAATATCAATCATAGAAGTGATATTCTAATGCTTATGGAAGAGATTAACAATAAAGTTGAAAGTTTATATCAAAAATTTATAGAATTAAGAGAAGTAAGTAAATCAAGTTTATAAATAAATCCAAAAAGTCTTGCTATTATAAATATGATAAAAGATAGAAAAAATATTTCAAAGAAGTTTGATAGAATAAGATCAAAGTTTTGAGGATTTCTACAACAACTAAAGTTTTATCTAAATTTGTATTATTCTCAATATCCTAATAAATTTACTTAAGTTGAATTCATAGGTGCACTTTTCTATGAAATTGCTCTTTCTTGATTTGCACCTTTGATGAAAAAAGATTTTTTTTTTTATGATCTAAATTTATTCTTGGAATTATTTACATCTATTTTTGAAAAAAGTGATGAAAAAAAGGTAGCTAAGACCAAAGTTATATCTTTATAACAAAAATCATGTTTAATCATGATATATGCTTATTGAATTCTAAAATCTTATTTTGAATGTGGAATAAAATGAAAAAGTCTTTATCAGTCAATTTTGATATGGATTAAAAGATAATATTAAAGTTTTTATGTTGATAATATCACAAGAATATTTGTTGGAGCATTTTATTGCTTAAGCCATTGCATGAAATAATTGATTTTTTGATAGATGCTTAGAATAAAGATTTGCTTGATGAGGTATAAGTCAAGTCATGGAAATAACTTTTTAGTTTATAATAACTTATTCATCAAGACTAAAGCCTATACAAATCAATACAATATATTTTAAATTTTTTATAGAGCAAGAAAAGATTTGATATTGTTATTGAGATTTATATTTATATTGTCGAGAATCTAAAGTCACTGTATTATATAATGTAAAGACTTGCTTCACCATGCAGTAAGCACTTGGCTATAGAAGATAAAGAAAAGTTATAATAAGTCCTAATAATCCTAATAGAATTATGTATAAATTACAATTAAATCTAAATAAATATATTAAAATATTTATTAAGTTCAAATTAAATTTTCAAATAAATTATTAAAAAAACATAAAAAAATCCTAAGTATATCTTAATTGAATCTTAATCAAATCATTGGCAAATTCTAATCAAAGTCTTAATAATTTCTAGTCAAATCCTAGAAAAATCTTACTAAAATCGTAGACATATCTTAATCAAGTCTTAATCATATCCTAAAAAAATCCTCAACAAATCTTAAGTTAATTTTAATAAAATCTTAGACAAATTCTCATCAAATTTTTGACAAATCTTAAATCCTAAATCAATTCTAAACTTTAAATAAATTCTTAATAAACCTAATGGCAGATTGAGACCTCCTTAATTATTAATCAAACTATTGATTTTAATACTTTTCAATAATTGAGTTGACAACAAGTATAAATATTTTTAATAAAATCAAATATAAAAAATAGAAACTAAATCCTAAAATCTACTTGAGTGTTGATTGGCATCCTTCTTCAATCTTAATATTGATCTTTTTGAATCAAAATATCTTAATTCTATTGTTAAATACCTCTCAAAATTCACATATATGTTGGAAACTAAGTCTACTATGCACATACATAAATTTCAACTCAATCCAACTAACATATTACTAAAGATTTTAGAAACCCTCACTGACCTTTAAAATCCTATTTTTAAGATCCCAATTCTTTTGAACTTCAATAAGATTCAAAACATCTATTTGATCATGTTGAAATTTACAACATGTAATAAAAACAAATATAATCACAAATTCAAAAATTTCACTTGTAGATCTATTATAAAACTTACAAAGTTCTTTTAAATATTTTTTATTTTTTATTTTTTATTTTATTTTCTAAAACTAGATTCACCAAAATAATCATGACTATGGAAAGCTCTTACAAATTTATTACAAGCTCAAGTTGCTTAAAATCCATTTTTAAAAGTATCTTCTAAAGTATTTTTTCAAATCCCATTCTTTGATTTGCAAAAAAACCATAGAGTTGCTATATGAAACAGAATCAGACTATTTCAAAAAAATCCAAGGTCCTACTAACCTACAATAACATAAATTTTTATCACAAAATAGGATAAAAAAACTAGAATAAAGTAAATAGAATTAAATAGAATAGGATATAAAAGACAAAAGTGAATAAACAAAAATAAAATAGAACAAAACTAAAGAGAAAGATGGAAAACCAAATTTTACTAAGAAAAAAGATTCGAATCCATACTTGACCAGATGCTCCAAAAGGCCTTAGTCAGTCCTATTTATATCTTATTCTACTACCTTGGAATTTCTAGAATGTTTCTAAGTAGTGGATCCCATCTAGATAACCACTCTAAACTCTTTTTAGAATATTCTATGGTCAGCCTTACCTGGTCTACTAACCTAATCCTAATTCTAAAAACTTCCATGATTCTAACTATCTATCCTTATATAAATATCTTATTTATACCTTGTTATAATTAATTTCCTCTACTAATGTAGAACATCCTCATTTCGTTCTTGATGGTTTCTCCAAATTATCTCTTGGAAATTGGTGAGATTTTGTGCAAGTTCTCACATTGCATCATGAATGGGATAACCTTTTTTAAGAACTTTGTACTGAAGTTGTGGACATCCATTGCCACAACGAAGATAGCGATGCTCCAAAATGCTATCCACTTCATATTCTTGTTGGTCATCGACTACAACTAGTAGTAGTGGTAGTTGGTGTCAATCCAAAAAGTACTTTGGCTTAGTATGAAATTCCTTCACTTGTAAAATATGGAAGTTTGGATAGACCAAAATATGTGGCAAAAGCTCGAGGCAATATGCGACATCAAAAATCACTACAAAAATGTAAAAAAGTCCAAGCCATCA
Organism: Physcomitrium patens; assembly: GCF_059467195.1. NCBI lineage: Eukaryota > Viridiplantae > Streptophyta > Bryopsida > Funariales > Funariaceae > Physcomitrium > Physcomitrium patens. The sequence goes on along the minus strand of NC_143422.1, from coordinate 13,126,055 downwards.
ATGTGCTAGTTTATGAATTTGGGTTGATGTAACAAGTGGTGATTTGGCTTTCAAGAGTAATACCTAATCACCCTCTTGGAAGGTCTTGTGTTGCCAATGATTATCTGCATATTGCTTCTGTTGATTTTGTACAATAAAGAAGCAATGCCATGTCTCTTATAAGTTTTTTGTAAGCCGTTTTATAAATTCTTCCATTGTCAAGTTGTTGGTATTGATGGAATGATGGAGAGTTATTAGCATAATTAAATGTTGACCGATATTAAAGAAAAATAGTGAATGATTGATACTTGCTTAAATACTATCATTATAAGTAAATTCCAAGGGCATCAAGTATTCATTTTAATCATTATGATGAACTACCACAAATACCTATAGCATATCTTCTAAGGTGCAATTTGTATGCTTTCTTTACCCATCTATTTGGAGATGAAAGATTATAAATATGGCAAGTTATGTATGTAGTAGCTTGAACAAGGCTTGCATAAAACTTCCCATGAAGCTTGGATCTCAATCTAAAATGATGATACTAGGTAATCCATGGTGACAAAAGATGGTATTAAAAAAGACTCATGTAAGTATTGATGCATCAATATTTGAGTGCACTGTAGCCAAGTGAAGTTGCTTGAAGAGTTGATCTACAAAGATAATAATTGTGATATATGTATGAGGCGTGTGTAGCAAATGTATAATGAGATCCATAGTAATCTACTCCTAATATGCTCTAAGTAGTGAAATTGGTTGCAATAATCTAGAAGACCTATATATTATTATTATTTTATTTAGTAATTTGTACATATTGCTATATTATTGACAAGCCTATTGGAGAATGATACCCTATTTGAATGAAAATTATAGCAGAAAAGCACCTTTGATAGGTTGAAGAAGGCACTCATTATTGCTTTAATATTGCAATTTTATATTTTGAACTTTCTTTGTATACTTGGCATTGATATTTTTGACTTTTCTATTGGAACATTCTTTCAAGAAGACTTTAGTAAGAGCCTTGAACTTATGGCATATGAATCATGCAAGCTAAGAAAGATAAAGTGCAATTACTTTGCACATGATCAAAAGCAATTATTGATTTTTCATGCTACAAAAATATAGCAATATTATCTATTGAAAAAACTAGTGGTTATTTGAACTGACCATCGATTTTTATTGTAAAGGCCTAAAAATGAGCTGACTTTAAAAGCCATTGTGAGAGTTGGCCAATCTTCCACTGCTTTCACCTTACCTTGATCTATGTACACGCCCTCAAAGTATATTACATGCACTAAAAAAGTGACCTTCAACTTTCAAAGTTTATACTTTGATTGCTTATAATAAAAGCAACTATTTTATAGTTGACACAACACTTCTCCTTGATATTGGTCATGCTGTTACGGACATATAACTAAAGAAGTTTTTAGAAGGCTCTTGAAGGTTCTAAGAGGTTCTAGAAGATTTTGGAAGATTCTAGTAGATTCTAAGAAATTTCAAGAAGGTCATAGGATATTCTAAAAGGTTCTAGAAAACTTTAGATGATTTAGGAAGTTGCTGAACAAGAATCTTAGGCTTACTTTGTTCTCAAGCCTCATAGTAACCTCTCAAGAAGCATCCTAAGACCTAATATATATAGGAGTCGAGGTTGAAGGGATCTTTAGTCTTGACAAACCATTTCTTATGGTTTAGCCACGATCTTCTTATCTTATATCTAATTATTGTTTTAATGTCTAATTAATTCTATTCCTTGGTCTTGAATCCTAATCTTGTATATGGTCTCTAATAGTTTTTCAAAATTTCCATAAATTAATATTAAGAGCTTGATCTTTCTTGACAAAGAGTAGATTACTTCTCTTCTTAGAAGTATTATAGCATTTTAGAGGTTACGGATTACCCTCTCTATGATTATCATTTTATTTATTCTACAAATTTTTTTCAAAAAAAATCTATAGAGAGAGATTCAAATGCAAAGAAAGACTAACTACATGAGCTTATATGTTAGGATCATAATTAATCATATTTTAAACTACTAAAAATACCAAAGAATACTATAATATTTTTTTCTACTAACAATACTCCTTCATCAATTAATAATAATAAAGTATAATTCTACACTCTCAAAAGACTACTCAAAATACATGATTTCCATCCTACATCAGAAATAACAAACTTTGATTTCAACCAATCTAGCTTCAATAATTTCTGTAATGACAAACTTCATCTATCAAAATACACACAACTGTTAACAAACAACAATCATAATCTTCCATCTATGAATAATCTCCCATAGAATCTAATAATAAACTCCCAATATCTTCTCATAATAATTCAATCACATAGTACTTCAATTACATACTCAATATCTTATAAATCAATCTTTGATTTATTCCACACATGTACTTTACAGTGATCAAAACCTAAAATAATAAAATAAACAAGAAACAAGAGATAGCACCAAGTTTATCTTGGCTCATGACTATCACAGTGTGTCTCTTCCAATATCTTCTTCAACTGCAATATACTTATCTTTGAAATTCCAGATTCTAATTGTCATTCTTTATTTAATCATTTTTCACAACTAATTTAATCAACCAACCTACTGAATTGACTATCTTAGGAATGATTAATCTACTTTATTAATATCTTACAAAAACAAATTTTTATCCATTCTACATAGCCTCACTCCTAATAGTGCAACATTCTCACAAACACAAAATTGATACATATCTAAAAAAAAAAAAATTACTTAACAAAACTCTACAAAATTGCTATCCGTCTAGCCCACCTAATTGATCAACTTTCCATATTATTTGTTGTTGGTTCCACCAATTCTGGTTCCAAATGCAAACTTTTATCTTCCTCCAATCCTTCTATGAGCTCCGTCTTCAATTAGGCTGAAAGATCTTCATTGTACTCTTCTAATTCACACACTTGAGCTTCTAATTTTAAAATCTAGGCATCTCTCAATTGTAACTCATACTAATGTTGTGTTATCCATTTTGGAACTTCAAAAACTGACATTATCAATACTTGTGATTGATAAATATTCACTAAATTCTGCCAATTTTGTCACCTCAACGTTCAAGGCTTCAATTATAGCCCTCAACCGCTCCATTTCACATTTATATTAGTCATTCAATACTACTTTTTCTTGTACCAATACCTTTGCCTTTTTCTATTTTTCTTACAACTGGCATTTAACTTTTGTCCGTTTCAAATCCCATGTCTAGCGATTTTGGAGCAATTCTTTTTTTTGACCTTCTACAATCTGTAAGACGTACTCTTTTTCTTTCGTCCAAGCTTCTTGTTTATGTAAATCTCACTCTAATGTCAACTTGGACTCAACATTTTCTTAGATGATTGGTTCTTTCTTTGCAATTCTTCGGTTTTGCTCCAATATCACTTTTTTGCTTGCCTCTAATTCCTATTTGATACTTCTTTTTGCATCTAATGCTCGTATCATGTAATGTATTTTCAAAATATACTTCAATAAAGCATTCTTAAGGTGTGCGCCTTTTGGTAGTTGGCCTTGTAGAAACGCCAACTGATTGATATTTAACAAAATCAAGATTGCATTCTCTTCTTCCATTGCCAAACAAAATGGAGCCAATTTTGGTACAACTTTTGGACTTGCCTCCTATGCCAATGTACGATTGGATTCTCCAATTTTATGTACTACATCCCATGAATTGGCAGTTAGTACCAATAAATTCCATTCACTTTGTTGAAGTCTTAGTAAGGATATATTTTTCTCCGCTACTGGCATTACTTGACTCAATGTAAATGTAATCACTACATACATATAGTTAGAATAGAGCAATGCTGTAAACTTCCCTATTTTATGCTTGGCTTCCATTTTTGCATGAATATGGGTTGCTACATAAGCTGTGCAATTGAACACCATCCTATGAAGCATTCCTACCGCTGTAAATAAAAAATCATCTTGACATATACGTATTGTGTCAATACAAGCCTAAACGCCTCAGTATGAAGCGCAACGATTCTATGAGCTTTGATGTAATTACCTCAACTATCTGCTAAGCTTTGTTCTTCTCAAACGATGACATTTCACCTTTGAAAAATCTTTGTTTGTTGAAATTGCTTGAGTCAAGTGCCCCCATCGCAAGCTCTCCAATTGAAAGATACAACACTTTTTCTAGGATCTTCTCATCAATACCAATAATGCGTCCTTGTACTATGCTTGATCCATACTTTGGGTCATAGTTCGCGATGTATTCTTCTATTAATACCATATTAATTGATGACAAGTTATCTGACCTTCGCAAGAACTGAAAAATTTGTGCATTTCTAAAATCTTGTATTTTTCTTGGTGTCCAATAGATCTCTAATTTCATAGACTCCATATTGGTAACGATTACTACGGATGGTGGTCCCAACTTGCATTTAGCTTTCACATTTTGGTCACTTTTTTCTCTGTCCATAGCTCTCTTTGTACTCTCAATGGCCATGACGTACACTCCTCCAAGCTCTAACCATCAATGCTACTCTCCAATACTCCTAAAACACAAGAAATTATAATACAATAAAAACAACAATAAAATGTGATATAATAGAATTACTTTTAGTAGGTGCTCCACGCCTATTCTATTATCTAGTCGTGATAACGAGAACATATTATCCATACTATCCGTTTTTCTTGTTGTCATATTATGTATTTTTTTACTTGGGAATGCATCGGATACCTAATTATGAAAGATGAGGTTGTGTTTCACAAACATCCAAAAAATCCTAAAAGATTTTATCCATATGAAAAGAATATAATCCAAATTTTGATTCAGAAGTACTAAAAAACACTCTTCTTAGTAGCCTCAATCACATATAAATCTCAATTACCTTGTTACATTCATATTTAAGAAATTTAGATTTTTCTTATAAGCCCCAATCCTAATTAGTGAGCTTTAATAAGTTGTAACTTCTAATCTAATCATCCACTTGATATAAAATTTTGCATGAAATTGTCAATGTAAGTCTTCTATAAGCTTAAGAATTTTCAGCCCAATCCAACTTACAAATTATGAGAAAACCTCCAAAAATTGCACTAATGTCACTTGGCTGCTAAGTTGAAAAGTGAAGCAAAAATCCTAGCAGTGATTTCTCCTTTTCCAACCATTAACTTTAAATCAAATTAGTTTGTAGCTTGATCTTTAAGTCCTTCAATACTATGCCAAATTTTACCTTGATCCAACAAATAGATCTCCAGATATCACAGAAACCCTACTCAACTCCAAACTGCCAACTTTTGAAACCCTCTTGTGTTAAAAACCAGATATCTCTAAACCACACCATTAGATTATCACATAATTTTGTATACACTTTGCACATCTAATAATCCAAATAATTTCAAATTTTGAACCATAGATGTTATACCAATTGTACAAACTAGCCAAAATTACTAGCCCTAATTGTATTATATAAAATCCAAATCACCAATACAAACCCTGACTTTGAACAGTAATTTTTAAGCCTTCAAAAATCCTAAAAAAATCATTTTTATGCCTTAAGAAAGAGCTTTAAGCTAGCTCTCAAATCCTAATCTCTAATCTTTGAATAAATCCTTAATTTGCCCCAGGAAATTGTTTTAGTAACTAGAGGTCTAATTTTGACCTTGTCTCACAAATGGTCGACCTTCGAGTATCAATCTAATCTATCCTAAGGATTTTTTAGCCCAATCCTACCTTCAACTTGACCCTAGTATCAACCATATCAACCATTTATATCTTCTATCCTGATTTTATCAATTTATGTCCTTTCTAAGGCAGTAAAAGAGTTTTTATATCATATAACTAACTTTTATCTACTTGCTATTAAGACAAGAAAATATGCTAAGAGGCTTTCATAAAAGCCTTATTAAAATATTTCAAATTCTTGTTGAACTAATGTAATAGAATATTAATTAAAAATCATTTTTAGTCATATTTTTACCATATAATTGTGTTACAACACGACACCACTGTTGTTGTAATACGTGGTCTAACTTAAAAATGCTTTGGGTACTTAGCAGTGGAAGATAGAATAGAAATTTCTACAATAAAATCCTAATTCTAATAAAACACTAATAATGCTAAATAAGCTTTAATCAAATTTAGAGAAACCTCAAAGGAATTATAAAGAAATAATAAGAAATCTTAAAAAAATATTAGAATGATGACAAATATATCTCAAATACATCTCAATTCAATCTTAATTTAATCCTAGTTGAAATCCTATTGGACTTCATTCAAACTTTAGGCCAAAAACTAACTAAATCTTAAATCCGAAAGAAACTCAAATAAAATTCTAAACCAAACCCTAAATCTTAAATCAAACCTTAATCAAATTATAAACCTTAAATCAAATTCTAAGCAAATCTTAAACCTTAAATCAAATCTTAAATCCTAAATCAAACCCTAATCCTAAATCAAAACTTAACCAAATCCTAATCCTAAATCAAACCCTAACCAAATCCTAAATCTTAAACCAAATCCTAATCCTAAATCAAACCCTAACCAAATCCTAAATCTTAAACCAAATCCTAATCCTAAATCAAATCCTAACTAAATCCTAATCCTAAATCAAATCTTAAATAAATCCTAATCCCAAGTCAAATCCTAACCAAATTCTAAATCCTAAACCAAATCCTAACTAAATCTTAAATCCTAAATCAAACCCTAATCAAATCCTAAATCCTAAATCAAATCCTAATCAAATCCTAAATCCTAAATCCTAAATCAAATCCTAATCAAAATGAAATCCTAAATCAAATCTTAATCCTAAATCAAACTCTAACTAAATTCTAATCCTAAATCAAATCTTAACCAAATCCTAACCCTAAATCAAATCCTAACTAAATCCTAAATCCTAAATCAAATCCTAATAATTTCTACAAAAAATTTAAACCTCAATTACTAATGAATGAATAGTTTATCTTAATTCGAAATTCGCACACTTCTTAAAAACTAAGTTGAAAAAAAGTACAAAATTTCTAAAAAAGATTGAAATTACCAAATAGACAATAGCCTAAAAAATGTGCTTGGATATTGGCCAACCTCCTTCTTCAACCTTAATGTCAATCTCCCAGAGCCAATATTTCTCTTTTTTATTGTTTGATTGATTTTAAAATTCTCTTTCATATAGAAAAACAAGTCTAATATCCTCTCATATAAATTTAAATCCAATCCAACTAGTAAATTGCAAGAAGTCTTAAAAATCCTCTCTAGATCTAAAATTCTACTTTTTGAGACCTTGATCAACTTAAACCTCAATAATCCTTAATTCAACTGTTGGATTGAGCTAAGATTTATAATATGTATTAAGCACAACTATTACTATTAATATACAAAATTTCACCTGTAGATCTATTACAAAATTCTTGAAATTACTAGAAATATCAATCCTATTTTATTTCATAAAATCCAAGTCATCCAAAAACAATCTTGACTTTGTAAAGCTCTTACAAAGTCATAACAACTTTAAAGTGCCCAAAATTAATGCTCATAGAAACTTTATTTAGTTTGCTATCAAATCCTACTCTTTGATCTGCAAAAGAATCCTCGAGTCATTGTAGGTGCTCAGTTTTGTACCTCAGGGTCTGATTTTGACCTAGGTTGATAACCGGCCCTCCTTGGATATCAATATCTAATTTTTCTAGGATATTTTTGCTAGAATTTACTTTTAACTTCTTCTTTAAGATACTTATATCATTTTTTTTTCTAATCTATCTTATTTTTCTTTATTTATGGCCCTATAAAGTAAATAGAAGTCACTTTTGTAAAAAAGCAGTACTACTATTAAAAATTTTATTACCTTCTTATCTTTTATCTATATTTTTTTACTTTATTTTTTTAACTTGGTTCTTCTATAATAAGATTCATATTATCATCTTTCACTATATAGTCATGTTACAACTTGACACCATCCCATCTGACCTACTACTAATTACATCTCTAACTATCTTTTCAGCCACCTCTACACTCTAGTCGACCTATACCAATAATTATAGCCTCAAGAAAAAAATTGAAATCCATCTCAAATTTTAAGTATAATACAATTGTAATCAGTTCCCATTAATATGTGTACTGAATTGATGGCTCGTAAAATCTTCCAATTGGACTGACCCATTGGAAAATCTTTCAACCACCCAATATGGACGATGCCATCAAATTTGAAATTTTCCTAGAAAATTATTAAAATGAATATCATAAAGGAAGACCAAATCATTGGACATAAAACTCTTAGGTCATAGTTTACTATCGTAGTAACTCTTCTATGATTTCTAGATAGCTTCTATTATTAAAAGAGTAGTAGCCCAAATTTCATTTAATTCTTCCAATTTTGTCAATTGGTATTGTACAAATTCTTTCTTATTAAGTATTCTTCCATTGCAATTTATAAATTCTAGACTTCCAACTTGATAGGTAAGATTATTTCTTGTCCGTAAATCAATTTGAATGAGGTGGAATTGGTTGTTACTTTGTATACTATACGATATGCCCATAAGGCTACAAATAATTTGATATCTCAATCTATGCCCACCCTCAAAATAATATTAGTTAATATCTTGCATAAAATATTATTGGTCTTTTTTATTTGTCCATTGGTTCTAAGATGATATGGAATTGTTTTCCTTTACTTAATCTTATACATGTCCATCAAAGCCACAATTGTAGAATTAATAAAATAGATTCTTCAATCATTAATTAATTCTTTATGACATTCAAACCGAGTGATAATATTCTTATATAAAACAGTGGCTACAATATTTGCATTATCATGTCGTGTTGTAATAGCCTCTGTCCATTTTGTTATATAGTTTGTAGTAACTTAAATATATCACTTCTATCTATGTCTCGACGTTGGTGCAATTGGTCCAACAAAATCAATTTCCTATTTCTCAAATGGTACTTGGGCCAAAATTGGAACTAACGGTGTTGTAATACGTGAAGTCTTGCTTGAGAATGCTCTAAGTACCTGGCTGTGGGAGGTAGAATGGAAATTATAATAACAAAGTCCTAATTCTAATAGAACACTAACAATGCTAAACAAACTTTAATCAAATACAGAGAAACCTCAAAAGAATTCTAAAGAAATAATAAGAAAACTTAAAGAAATATTAAAATAATTACAAACATATCTCAAATAAATCTCAATTCCATCTTAATTTAATCTTAATTGAAATCTTATTGGACTTCATTCAAACTTTAGGCCAAAAACTAACTAAATCTTAAATCCTAAATAAACTCAAATAAAATCCTAAATCCTAAATCAAATCCTGATCAAATCCTAACCAAATCTTAAATCCTAAACCAAATCCTAAATCCTAGATCAAATCCTAAATCCTAAATCAAACCCAACTAAATCCTAAATCCTAAACTAAATCCTAATACTAAATCAAAGCTTAACCAAATCCTAACCAATCCCTAATTCTAAATCAAACCCTAATGAAATCCTAATTCTAAATCGAATCCTAATCAATCCTAAATTCTAAACCAAAACTTAACCAAATTCTAACCATAAATCAAACCCTAATCAAATTCTAAATCCTAAACCAAATCTTAACTAAATCCTAATACTAAATCAAACCTTAACCAAATCCTAATAATTCACTAACTCTAAATCAAATCCTAACCAAATCCTAATTCTAAATCAAACCCTAACCAAATCCTAATTCTAAATCAAATCCTAACCAATCCTAAATTCTAAACTAAATCTTAACCAAATTCTAGCCATAAATCAAATCCTAATCAAATCCTAAATCCTAAACCAAATCTTAATCAAATCCTAATACTAAATCAAACCATGACCAAACCCTAGTAATTTCTACAACAGATTTAAATCTCAATAAATAATGAATGAACCATTGATCTTAACTCAAAATTTTTACACTTCTTAAAAATCAATTTGAAAATAAGTACAAAAATTTTGAAAAAGATCGAAATCACTAAATAGACGATAACCTCAAAAACGTGCTTGGGTATTGGCTAGCCTCCTTCTCCAACCTTGATGCCAATCTCCCTAAGCCAATATCTCTTCTTTTCATTGTTCGATTGATCTCAAAATTCTCATACAGATAGGAAAATAAGCCTAATATCCTCTTACATAAATTTCACTCCAATTCAACTAGTAGATTACAAGAAATCTTAAAAATCCTCAATGGACCTAAAATTCTATTTTCTGAGACCTTGACTCATTTAAAACTCAATAATCCTCAATTCAACCGTTAGATCAAGCTAAGATTCATAATGCACATTAAGCACAACTATGACCATTAATCCACAAAATTTCACTTATAGATCTATTACAAAAATCTTGAAATCACTAGAAACATCAATCCTATTTTATTTCACAAAATCTAAGTCATCCAAAAATAATCTTGACTTTGTAAAGCTCTTACAAAGTCATAACAACTCCAAATTGTCCAAAACTAATGCTCATAAAAACCTTATCTAATCTGCTATGAAAGATATAGTATCATAAAATGCCATCTTTTCCTTGCTTATACAAAGCATCACCAATCATTGTATAAGGTGCACTTTTTAAAATTAAGAGTTTCTTAAGCTTTTCACTAAATACAGGTGGAAATGTTTGGAATATCAAAAACTAAATTATTTCACTATACTTTGATGAAATCACATCCATAGCAAATAAATTAGCATCAAAAAGTATATCAAGAATAAGTTCATTATCCAAGATATTGGACAACTGGGATAAATTATCAATATTTACATGGTTCTTTTCAAGTCTTACGATAATAGTAAAATTGAATTCTTGTAGTAGTAATATCCATTTGGCAATGCATCCACTCAATTGAGAATTATTAATCATCTATTTTAGGGCATCATAATCCACATAAAATACAAATGCATAACTTAGCAAATAATGCCAAAATTTTTTAACTGAATATATCATGCCCAAAGCTTCTTATTTAGTAGTAGTATAATTTCATTCAGTAGCCACCAATTATCGACTGACATAACATATTAGATGATCCAAGTCTTTCCCCTTTTTTTATGACTTAACACAAATCCCATAGCAACATTGGATGCATCAATATATACATGAAATGGCTTTTTCTAATAAGGGGTCACTAATACTGGTGCAGATACCAATTTTTGCTTCAATTCTTCAAATGCCATTATATACTCCTTGGTCCAAATTGGATTGGTCTCATCTGACAAAGGTTTTTTTAAAAGATTAGTCAGAGATTGACAGATGACTGTAAATGAATGAATAAATTGTTGATAATAGTTGACATGGCCAACAAAATTATAAACACATGACATTGTCTTTTGTCTTAGTAGGTTCATTATAAACTGAATATTATTTGGATTAGTTGCAATACCACTTCTACAGACTATGTGTCTTAAAATTTTTTTAGATGGAATATCAAATTGGCATTTATCAAAGTTCAACGATATCCCATATGTAGCACATTGATCCAAACATTTGCCTAAGCATTTCAAATGATCTTGTTTTGTAATAAAAGTACAAAAATAATCTAAAAATATCTCCATAAATATTTGTAAGTAATCCTAAAATGCCTAAGTCATCACCCTCTGAAACATGGCTGGAGCATTACAAAATCCAAATAGCATAATGCGATAAGCAAATGTTTCCTAGTCCGTATTAAAAGTAGTCTTTAGCTGATCTTCTTTTGTAATTTTTACTTGATTATAACTGAAAAATCCATCTAAGAAAGAATAACATTCATGCCCTGCTATAACATTCAATATACTATTTGTTAAAAATAATGGAAAGTAATCTTTCATGATAGCTGTATTTAGTTTCCGGAAGTCTTGACAAATTTTGATTTTTTTGTTCTTCTTCGGCACCATCATGATTGAAAAAACCCACTCGCTATTCAATACTTGATAAATAAAACCAACCCCAATAATCTTATCTAATTCTTCCTTCATCATTAGAAAATATTTTAATTTAAGTTGGTATTGCCTCTGACAGATAGGTTTATCATCCTCCTCCAAAATGATCTAATGTTCATAGACTTCTGCAAGGATATCCTTTAAATCAGTATAAATTCAAGTAAAAGCAGATTTATGGTGAATGAAAAATTCTTTGCAACATGTCAACTCCTGATCTTGAATACCTTTATAAATTTTAATCATCTGAAGCATTTTATTTTTTGCCAAGTGAATAATTTGACATAAAGGTTCAGATGCCTTTTTTTGTTTCCATTCCCTCAATAGTTTTGATCCATTTTTCAAGTCCAATATATTGGAGGATACCAATTTTGATTCGAATGCAGTAATTTGGTGCACATCATATTTATTCATTCAATTTGTAATAACATGATTAAAATTTTCTATATCCATCAAGTATATCAAATATTCTTCTTGTCTTCTACATTGATACACCACCCCATGGTGTTGAGCAATCTCAAAGGATACTTCCTCTTTTGGTACAATTGCATCTTCATCAAAACTGAGCTCATTGTCACATGTCAATTCAGATGTTGGTATTTGAGATTTTTCATAATACTGTACCAAGTATATTTATAACACCATCTTGTCTCCATCTTTCTTAATCGTGAAAGTACCACAATCCTAATCATTCTTAGCTTTTACTTGATAAAGCTAGAGTCGTTCCAATAAAATTGGATATGATAAAGTTGAACATTGTAACTAAAAAATGATATAGTCTATTTTATATTCAATACTAATAATTATTGTTTGAATATTTTATAAGATATCTATTGATTTAACTCGTCTATGATTTGCCATTCGCAAGACCAATGTCGTGGGTACTAAATGTGCTAAGTCTAAAGCATCTATTGTATTTACATTCATCAAATTGATACTATAGCCACCATTTACTTGAATTCTAGAAATCATAATGCCATCTATCGATACATAGATGATTGATGCGCTTGGATCAGGATTCAAACTAACCTCATGAATTTCTTTGTTGTATTGCCTACGTCGTATTAACAATGAATTTAATATAGAATAATATTACAGTGCTATTGTTAGAAGTTGCTTCATTGAAATAGAAGACTGAATAGCATATTAATCTTTCAGAATGTCATAAGGTTCCATATTTAAAGTAATTTCTAATGCCTTCTTTCTTTTTATTTGTTTCAACTTTATTCCTTGAAGTAATATATTTTTCTTTCTTGGACTTGGAATTGAAATAGTTCTAGGAGCTTTCTCAAAATGTCCATTCATGAGAAGATCTTTTAATGGATAAGACATCTCCTAGAATTGCACAAATGATGAAATTGATTTAAGTTGAGCCAAGACTTTGGTGGTTGGAAGTTCATTGATTTGCATAGACAGATTAGATCTTATCATCAGTAAGATGCCTGTTACATAAACTAGACTTGATATTTCCATAATTAGATTAAATTGGTCCTTTGCAACTAATTCACTCAAGTATTGAATTGGTCCTTTCTCCTTTTGTTGGCTCCTAATAAGTATTGCTTGGACACATTCCATTGAATTTACCAAAAAAACTTGAGAACCTCGATTATTATCCTTGATCTTATTTTGTAGCTGGATCTGTTGTTCACAATTGTTGAAATTGAATGGAGTATTGTACTACTGATATGTATGCCCCGATTGTTTATAATTTTTGCAAACTGGAACATAGTCATCACTGGCTCTTGGATTAGGATATTCACTGGGATAATGACTAATTTGCCTCTAATGATAACAACAAAGTAGTCTTCCACCTCTATCAAGCATATTGGATATCTCCACCAATATATATTGGTTGGACTTATTTCAAGTTGAATTGGTAAATAATCTCGGTTGTCTTATTGGTACAAAGGAAAGTAGAATTGATTGCAGTGATGGAAAATATTGTTGAAATTTTGGTTGTTCCTTCACATAATAATGGGAGTTCGATGCAGAATCTGGATTATAATTTGGACCTTGAAAGTTATTAAAGGCTCAATTTTACCTATTTGAACGATTCCCATTCTAGCCAAACATATTTTTCGTTTGAATTTGATTGACATCCCATTGAGTAGATGGGATCATGGTCTAATTACCAAACTATTGTTGTTTTTTTCAATTCCAACTATTAGCTGTCAAATACTTTTTTTCATAGAATGTACATTGTACCATCATTTGTAGAGGAGAAGGACATTCTGTCACCAAATGATCTTAGTCCTTACAATTACTACATCATACATTAGGCCTAATATTCATAGGTTTTTGCCTCTTCTCTTTATCCTTTGCCATATTGATTGCCATTTCATCCATTTTTTTAATCAAATTTAATAAGAAAGTATCATTAGAATTTTTTGAAGCTAATATTGTTGGCAACTCTATTGTAGTCAATGATTGCTACTAATAAGAGAAGTATGGAGACTGTGATGTTATCATGTTTGTTGCTATAGCTTGCAATGGAATAACATTAACCATTCTCCATGTATTAGCACTTAAATTGACTATTGTATCAAACATTCTCGAATAACTAAGCACTGCACCATTTACTATTAAGATTTGATAATCTCCTTGAATTGAAATCATAATGGCTTCCATAGTTAAAAATTGGTCATAATAGCATTCTTTCCAAACCTTGGCTCGATTAAGAGATACAGTTATAGTATTTAGTTGAGCCTCTTTTATAAATATTTTTAATTCGAGTGGTTGCAATCCATTGATTAATATAGATAATACAAAAGCCTTTGATATTTGATGATTTGGCCACTTGTAAAGTATATCTACCATACGGCCATAGTACAATTCCACTGCCTCTCTTGGACTCATTTTGCTATTCATTAATCTTTCTTGAAGTCAATCCTAAAAATTAATTGGATAAAAATAGATTAAAAATACATTCTTCAATGCTTTCCAATTAAGAAATTGATCCACCAGTTGGTGGTTATACCATTCAAATACCATATTTTTTAAGATCATTGATAGCCATCCCAATCAAATATCTTCAATTCTGCCATTATTGGCTACATATGCGATCAAAAATTGAGATAAGTGTTGATCTAGATTTGCACCTCGCAAGCTCCTAAAAGTAAGTAATGAAATCATGCTAATTGTATGATTGTCCATGTCACCTATTTGAACTGCTATTAGAATTGCTGGACCACTCATCGTCATTGAAGAGGACAATATGTTGCTTAATTTTTTATTAAAATAACCATTGTCTTTTCTAAATATCTTTTTTAAACTTTTTAATCTCCTCAATTTGATATTATTATCCTGGAATAAGTTTATTGATTGAATTGGAGGTGAAAACAATGGATTTTAAAACATGTTGAATTGGCCGTTATTAACAAGCAATTTATGCCATTCTATGGCACTAGTTTTGATAGAATCGATAATTTTTGCTTTTGAGAAGGTATCCAATGGAGTACCCAATTCTTTTTTGTTTCTTCTACTTATAATTAATAAGCTCAAGAGATATATTAGGCTATTGATAAAATTTCTTACAAGTGCTCTTGATAATTTTTTTAATGGTATATATGTCTAAAATATTAGAGGTCGATCAGCTTTTAGGTATATTCGGATATGCTGATAAGCATGCAACTATGACTTAGTTCAACTTTGTCAATGCTTCCTTTTTAACTTGCGTTCTTACTCATTTTACAATAATTTTTTTGCTTGCGCTCTCTCTTGTCTTTCTTTTGACTTGCATATTTTTTTTATTGCAAGGTTCTCATTCTTAATAACCATAATCTTTCATTATATACTGTTAAATTTACTTCCAATCTCCCATCTAACTACACATTTTTCTTCACTTTCAAACCAATTTTGATTTTATAACCTCTTTGCGCAACATCCAAAACTTATTCATTTGGCAATTATTTCCTAACACTCAATACTATTGTCGATCTTTGACAACAGTGCCAAAATGTGATTATCATTTTATTTATTTTATAAATTTCTTTTAAAAAGAACTTGTGGAGGGGGATCGAATGCAAGGAAAGACTAACCGCATAAGCTTATAAATTAGGGTTTTATAATTAAACATATTCCAAACCACTTAAAACACCAAAGAACACTACAATATTTTTTCCCACTAACAATATTCCTTCATCAACTAATAACAACAAAGTATAATCCTGCACTTTCAAAAGACCGCTCAAAATACATAAATTCTATCTAACGCCGGAAATAACGGACTTCTACTTCAACCAATCTAGCTTCACATAATTTTTGTAATCACAGACTTCCTTTGTCAAAACAAACACAACTCTCAATAAACAACAATCATAATCTTCCATCCATGAACAATCTCCCATAGAATTTGATAACAAACTCCCAATATCTTCTCATAATAATTCAATCACACAGTACTTTAATTACATACTCAATATCTTATAAATCAATCTTTGATTTATTCCACAGATTTACTTTATAGTGATCAAAACCTAAAATAATAAAATAAACAAGAAACAAGAGATAGCACCAAGTTTATCTCAGCTCATGACTATCACAGTGTGGCTCTTCCAATATCTTCTTCAACTACTATATATTTATCCTTGAAATTCCAGATTCTAATTGTCATTCCTTACTTAACCATTTTTTACAACTAATTTAATTATCTGATCTACTGAATTGACTATTCTAGGAATGATTAATCTACTTTATTAATATCTTACAAAAACGAATTTCTACCCATTTTACACTCTTCTAGACTAATATTGTTCTTTTCTTAATATTCTTTTGGTTTTTTTTCTTCATATCATAGATCAAGTTTTTTTTCTTTTGAAGGTGTATATTTCTTTGATTTTTTCTAGCAGAAGGTACAAAAGATAATATGACAAACTCAAAAGATATCAAGTTAGATTTTATAATTAGTGCTCTTGAAGAATTGAGGATGAGGATAGAGACTTTATTGAAGCAGAATGAAAAACTATATATGACCATACATAATGGTCAAGGAGCTAGAGTTCCTCAACCACCACATCAAATTATAATAGAGGTTCCAATTTTCAAATGACTATATCTACTTCAAACATGGGAGGTGCATCGACTCAAGGCAATGATCTAACAACAATAACAACAAGAGAATCAAGCATCAGCCTTTCAAAAAAGTTTGATGGCATCCACTCAAAATTTCATGGCTTTATAAACTAAGTACAATTAATCACCTTGCTTCAACTCTAATGATATTCTATTGAAGCCTCTCATGTTGATTTGATTGAAACCTTATTCTTAGATCAAGCTTTATCCTGCCTTGCTCTAATATTTGAAAAGAATTCTCATATATTGCACAATTTTGAAATATTTTTGGCATCATTTGTGGAAGCATTTAGTAAACATGATAAGATTCATTCTTCAACAGCTAAAATTCAAAGCCTTCGACAATGAATCTCTTTTGCATCAACATATGTCTCATATTTTTAATAATTAGCATGTGATATAAATTGAAGAGAAGATGAATTAATGAGCCAATTTTATTGGAGATTAAGAGACAATGTGAAGGACTTATTATTCTCTATGCCAGATCTTTTAACACTAAATGAAGCCATTAGTCAAGCTGTGAAGTGTGATAACTATTTATTTCAACAACAACAAGATAAACGTTCTTCAATTATGCCACATGTATATACCAATTATTCTACAACTTCTTCACTACCCAATTCTAATGAGCAGTTGGAAGCAGAAGATATGGAGATTGATGCAGTTTGCTTCAAATCTCTTTTAGAATAAGAAAAAAAGTGTCGAAGGGAACTTAGCCTATGCTTATATTGCTGAAAACCTCGCCATAAGGTTAATAATTATTTAGAAAAATGCTTGTGTATATATCGAATGAGGAGTGTGGCCACATCATCAAAAGCGTTGCAGAAAAACAAGGGTGTCTAGCCATAGTAGGGATTGTGCGGTTGGATTCTTTACTATCACAAACCAAAAAAGGTCTTGTACTCTCTATCAATCCTTCTTGTTGTTTTACTATTCCTCTATGATTAGGAGTTACAAAACTAGATTGTCATGCATTACTGGACTCAGGAGCCTCTACATATTTTATTGATGAAGAATTTTCTAAATTATACAAAATTTGTATGGTCAAGAAATCCAAAGCTGTACATATAGAAGTAATAGATGGTCAAGCTCTATCCTTTAGAGATGTCACTCATGAAACAATTTCATTAGAAACAACCTTTGATAACCATATTAGCCAAGTAATATTCAACATCATTAGATCATCATCAAGTTTAATCATTTTAGGACTCTCATGGCTTGAAAAATATAATCCATAGATAGATTGGATATTACAAAAGTTAGAATTTTTTTTAGTAGATTATAGAATCCCCAGATCTATAAAAAAGATTCTAATATCAAACAAGCAAAAATATAAACAACATTTATTTATTAAAGTTAAAGCATTTTTTAGGGTGGCCAAATAAGATACTATGTTTATTATCTATTCAAATCTACAATCAAAATCTGTGGTTGCTACAACAACAATTCTAGAAGTGTATAAGGATTTAACAAATATATTTGAAAAGAAAAATGTAGATATCTTGCTAAAGCATTGCTCTTACAATTGTATAATTGACCTTCAAGAAGGTACTCAACTACTATTTGGATCCATCTACAATTTATCTTAGAATGAACTTATGACTTTAAAAGAGTATATTGAAGAAAATCTAGCTAAAAATTTTATTCAAGATTCCAAGTCACCAATTGATGCTCCAATATTATTTGTGAAGAAAAAAGATGGATCCTTACGAATGTGTATTGAATATTGTGGTCTTAATAAAATCATAGTAAAAAATTAATATCCATTGTCATTGATATCTACACTTTTTGATCAACTTAGCCAAGTAAAGATCTATACAAAGATTGATCTATGAGACGCATATAACTTGGTACGTATATCAAGGACATGAATCTCGAAGAAAGAGAATCTTCAATACACTCTTCTATTATTAAAGAGAACTAAAAAGTCACTCAAAAGGTGATGTAATATTAATTAGAATGGCTATTGCCAAAAATAAGAAAATTAGAAAGTCTTGAAACAAGACTAAGACTAGAAAGGCGTTGACAAGAGTGAAGAAGGCTTCACTCTTACCTCCATATATACTATCTAATTAAGAGCCACGTAGTGATGTCCTAAAGGACCTCCAACATGTGGTGACTTTGCTAGCCACATGTCTTATCTTGCAAGGTAAATTATCTATGTATGTGCCACATAATTGGCTTATTCCACAAGCTACTATACGGAGGTAACTTGTTCCACAAGCTACTAATACATGGTTAGCTTTTTGGCCAAGTTTCTAACCTACGAACACATCTAAAGTCAAAACCGCATCTATGCAGCTACTAAGAAGCTTCTCTAGAAGACTTTATGAAATTATTCTATTTTATCTACTTCTACTTAATCATATAAGTAACTATTGGGGTAAATATATATGTCCATGATATTACCTCCCCTTCTAGGGATGAGTTCGATGAGGAGCGGTCTTCATATGTTAAAAAAGTCCAAAATGCAGCAAATTAAATTTTCTACATACTCCGATCTTTGCTCTTTTCGAAGATGGTTGATAGGTCCTCTCAACCATCTATAGTATCCCATACCAAAGCAAGAAGACCACCCTGTTATTTGGTCATTGTTAAGGCCTTCATAACTTCCTTCAAATAAAACATTTGGAACACTATCAAGAGTAGTTCCTACCTCTAATAAAATCACTAAACATCAAGATTCTCTTCCAAGGTCGTGATACCAAATATGTTGTATCTCGTCATCTATTCGAAGATAGACATGTCATTTTTGAGGATCTTCATCTCGATTCTGTCGTCTTGAAGGTTGTAACAATCGTAATGTCTCATTTGATAAGTCTACAAATAAAAGTTCTTAAGTTGAATCTGTTGATTGTTGGTGCTCCATCTCATCACAAATACACAGAAGCTACAATGAAAGATAGAAGATAGAATGTTATTTTTCTTTGATCTTGTTTCATTTATAGCAAAGATTTGTTATTTTTTATCTTAGTTTTGATGGATGTCGTTGATGAAAGACTTCAACTTTCTTTGTTGTATTTGCAAGATTCTTTGATGGCTCCCAT
Source organism: Physcomitrium patens (assembly GCF_059467195.1). Classification (NCBI taxonomy): domain Eukaryota; kingdom Viridiplantae; phylum Streptophyta; class Bryopsida; order Funariales; family Funariaceae; genus Physcomitrium; species Physcomitrium patens. The sequence goes on along the minus strand of NC_143422.1, from coordinate 13,106,080 downwards.
GTGCATTCACTAATATCATATCCGTGCCAATGAATAAGATATTCTAACCTATTTCAGGGCCACCTTGAGTCTAAGACTTCTTCCACTATAAACTCGTGGTTATTATCCACTTCTATAGGAGGAGGTGGCATTTGTCTTCTTTCTAAGATATTCACTATCTTTTATAGCTCTAGAAGAGATACGTCAAATACATGGTGGATCTTCATAGACTCTGATAGATGTAATCGATAGGCAACAGAATTGATTTGTTCACAAATAGCAAAAGGTCCGAACCTACGATAATCTAATTTATTACATAGATGAGTAGTCTTGATATTGCAATGAAGTAACCATACCTTGTGTCACGGACACAAAATACAGACTTGAAATCTAACAAGAAGTTCAAGAAGAAGTGGCAGAACTAGATTAAACAGATGAGTACAAGAACAACACCAAAAAGGTGAGCTAGAACTCCAAGAGATGTGTTGTCGAGACTGAAGAACCCTTCAGCCTCGACTCCTATATATACTACTGAATAGGAAGCTTCTCGAGCTACTTCCGCTAACTAGGACGCTTCTCCAACAACTTCTACTAATTAGGAAACTTCTCAAGCAACTTCCTAGAATCTATCAGAATATTCTAGAACCTTCTAAGAATATTCTAGAACCTTCTAAGAATATTCTAGAACCTTCTAAGCGAATCTTTAGGGAATATTCTAAGAATCTTCTAGAACCTTCTAAAGGAATCTTTAGAGAATCTTTAGAGAATATTCTAGAAGAATATTCGAAGAATCTTCCAATGTATGTCCATGACATCACCTCCTCTTCTAACTTCGAGGTCTCCGAGAAGCAATGTTGTTATCAGTCAATACCAACGCAAGAAAATGAAAATCTGTCGCATCACATCCGCTATGAATTCCAATTGTTGTTCGCGAGGCAAATGATTCATCGGCCCTTGGAGCCAACGGTAGTGATCAACACCTTCAACCTCTGACCAAGCGTGGACTTCTGTGTCTTCATTGTGAAACTGTCCTCCAAACACACCTTCTGGCTGACCGTCGTAGGCAGGCTCGACCTCAAATACAATTACTAGCGATCTGTTGCTCGGTATCCTCCGACGTCGTCGTGGTGCAGGCGGTTCTTCATCTCGCGGTCGTCTTCGTGAGCTAGTCGCTTGAGATGACATAACAAGTGTAGTATCTTGACTATCCATGTCCAAAGGCTAAAATGATGAGAGCAAACTATAGTTGCTAACAAAGTTCTACACTATCGAACTATGGGTTTTGGAAGTGCCCTCCCCCCTTTTTATACTCCTTGATGAGCAAGCTTCAGCAAGAAGCTATCGTTGAATCGGCTTAGGTTTATGAGGATATCGTTGATGAAATTCTTGTACCTTTTTTGGTGCATTGGCAAGATTTTCGGCACGCTCCCACGTTCGCTCATTGATGTCGCATCCACTCCAATGTACTAAATACTCCAATTTTCTCCTATTACGCCGTGAATCTAGTACCTTTTCCACCTCGTATTCCTCATGGTTTTCAATTTCGATACTTGGTGGCGGACTTTGTACTCTTTGGGGAAAAGCTGACTCTCGATAAGGTTCCAACAAAGACACGTGAAAGACTGGATGTACCTTCATAGTAGCTGGTAACTCCAGACGATATGCCACCGGATTGATCTGCTTCCCGATAACAAATGGCCCTAATCTCCGATAGTCCAATTTGTCACATGGCCGCTTGGTCTTGATATTCTGTCGAAGAAGCCATACTTTACTTCCAACTTTAAAATTAGGCGCCTCATTTCGATATTTATTTGCAGATGCCTTGTAACTCTCTTAGGCAGATTGCAATTGAAGCTTCAACGTCGCTTGAAGCTCCGATAGTTGCTTCACAAATCCTTCAGCTGCTGGGTTGTTATTTGCTGAAGAACTCAATAAATCGAGCTTGGGGTGGTATCCGTAGTTGGAGAAGAATGGTGTTTGTTGAGTTGACGCATGAAGAGTGTTGTTGTATGCGAACTCAGCAAGCGGTAGATATGCAGTCCAATCATCTTGTTGATAGTTGATGCTGCATCGTAAATATTGCTCCAAAACTTAATTCACCCGCTCCGTTTGACCGTTAGTTTGAGGATGAAAAGCCGAAGAGAGCTTAATATCCACCTTCAATATCTCAAAGAGGGACCTCCAAAACTTGGATACAAACTGAGTACCTCGATCCGACACGATATCATCTAGTAGGCCATGATAACGATATATGTTATCAAGAAAGAGTCTTGCGGTGTCTTCACTTGACGATGTTTTCTTGCAAGGCACGAAATGCGCCATCTTTGTAAATCGATCCACCACAACAAAGATGCTGTCAAATGAATTCGATGGCGGTAGGTCCGTAATGAAGTCCATAGAAACTGAAGACCATGGTCGGTGCGAAATAGGCAATGGCTGGAGAAGTCCATACGGACGATGTCGAGGGATCTTGGATCTTGAACAAACATCACAAGAAAGGACAAATTCCTTCACATCCTTCTACATTTGGGGCCACCAAAAATCTCGTGAAATGAGCTCCAAAGTCTTGTTGAATCCAAAATATCCCGCAGTTGGAAAGTCGTGGCGAGATTGAAGTACTCGGAGTCGAGTTGGTCCTTTCGGGATATACAACCGCTCCTCAAAATACAGAAGATCTCCCTCTACCTTAAACTTGTCATTATCAACACGTTGTTTGATGTCAAGAGCTATAGAATCCTCAATGGATGTAGTACGTACCTCGCTAAGGAAGCCGTCATCGATAGTTGCAACAGTAGCAAAAAACCTGAATTTTTCTGGTTTCAACAATGTTGTACATTGTTGATCAAACGCTGCTTCCCCAGCCTTTGGCGCAAGATACGATCTCCTCGATAATGCGTCAGATAATCCTTGCTGTTTTCCAAGGCGGTAGGTGATAATAAAGTCAAATCGTGATAGAGACATATTCCATCGAGCTTGACGACGATTCAAAATTCGAGCTGTCATGAAGTACTCCAAATTCTTGTGGTCTGTATAAACAGTCACTGGATGTGCAGCTCCTTCGAGGAAGTGACGCCACTCTTGGAAGGCATCCACTATAGCAAGCAACTCTTTGTCGTGGATCTCGTAGTTGATCTCAGCAGTAGAGAACTTTCGTGAATAGAACGCAACTGGGTGAAGTTTCTTGTCTATGCCCATCTGTGAAAGCACAGCTCCCAAAGCAAAATCTGAAGCATCGGCCTCTAAATAGAAAGCCTTTGCAAAGTCAGGGTGTACCAAGATTGGAGCCATAGTGAATGCCGTCTTGAGATCTTCAAATGCTTTTGCTACTTGTGATCTCCATTCGAGCTTGTCTTTGCTTGTTAGACGCGTGAGTGGTGCAGCAACTTGAGAATAATTCTTGATGAAGATCCGATAGAAGTTAGCAAATCCAAGAAAACACTAAACATCTCTAACCGTCTTCGAAACTTCCCAAGATATAATTGCTTCTACCTTTTTTGGATCCATCTTCAAGCCCTCTGTAGTCGCAATGAAGCCCAAAAATTCCATCTCATTCTGGTGAAATTGACACTTCTCCAACTTGGCGTAGAGTCCTCGTTCGCGTAGTTTTTCAAGAACCAAACAAACGTGCTTCTCATGTTCTTCTTCATTCTTGGAAAATATCAAAATATCATCCAGATAGATGACAACAAAGTCATCGAGGTACTCCCGAAAGATGTTGTTCATCATATGCTGAAAGACCGCTGGAGCATTGGTAAGACCAAAAGGCATGACATTGTACTCAAAATGGCCATACCTTGTACGAAAGGCTGTCTTCCATTCATCTCCTTCTTTGATTCGCACAAGGTTGTAGGCTCCTCTTAAATCAATCTTTGTAAAAATCCTTGCACGTCCAAGTTGATCTAAGAGGCCGGAGATCAAAGGTAAGGGATAGCGATTTTTCTTGGTCACCTTGTTGAGTCCTCGCTAGTCCATGTACATCCGCAATGAGCCATCCTTTTTCTTCACGAATAGGATTGGTGCTCCAGCTGGCGACTTTGAATGTCGAATAAAATTCTTGGCTAGATTCTCATCGATGTACTTCCGCAATTCTGCCAACTCTGTCTGCGATAGGTTGTATATTGGACCAAAAGGTGGTTGCGCTCCTTCCTCTAAGTCTATGGCGCAATCATATGGTCGATGTTCCGGCAGTATATCGGCGTTCTTCTTCTGAAACACGTCTTCAAAATCCCTATATTGCTCTGGTATATTCGATGTTGAGATATTCTTGCCGCTAGTTGGAGCTGCATAAATGACAAATGGTGCGCCTTCCTTGGACGATCTTAGGAACGCTCTCGCTCCAATAAACATGGATTTCTTCATGTAGGTTCTACCAACAGGTTTATTATTATTTTTTTCAGGAAATGTTATCCTTCATAGCCTCCAATCAATGGACGGATTATGATCTTCTAACCAAGAAAGACCAAGGATAACAGGGCTTGATGGGGTTCTAATAATATTAAAAATAACGTGACTACTATGGTCCTTAAACACCACTTCTATAGGTTCTGATTCGTGGGTAACGTTGCCTGACAATAAGGGTCGTCCATCTATCACCTCTACGTGAACAGGTTTGGACTTCTGTACTAAACGGATCTTGTGGCGTTTAGCAAACTCTTCATCTAAAAAACAAGTAGATGCCCCCGAATCCAATAAAGCTAAAGTTTTTTGTTTTTGAGGGCCTAAAAACAAAGGAATTGTAAAACAACGGGCAGGTTGGACAGAGAAGGAGGAACCTGATTGTTGTCGTGATATTAGATTGTCCAGCCGCACGGTTCGTACTGTGGCTGGGCGTCGTCGTTTTCCGGAATCATCGCACTTCTAGTCTTGACAGGGTGCCAATTTTGCTTCTTTGGGCAATTTCCAACCTTGTGACCTTCTTCTCCACAGTACAAACATAATCCTTCCTCCATACGCCGTTTCTTCTCTGTTGGAGTAAGAGATCGGACACGCGCCGTGTCGATTTGCATGTCTGTTGCCTGCGAATGTGAGTTTAAGCTATTTACAGACATAGTCACGTCGTAATGAATCATTTGGTGTCTTGGACGTTGGTCTTGGCGACGCTGGAATAGGCGGTTGTCACACTTTACAGCTTGGCTAATAGCTTCGTTGAGCGTTTGAGGATCAGGAAGAGATAACAGCAAGTCCTTCACATCATCCTTCAAGCCCCAATAAAACTGACTCACCAACGCCTCTTCACCCCAATTAATGTCACTTGCCAATTGTCTGAAATCCGAGGCATAGACTGATGCAGAGCGTGTTCCTTGTCGTAGCGATCGGATCTTTGTTGTAGCCCATCGAACTTTATCATGCTCGCCAAATGCTTCTGCAAACGCCTCCAAGAACGTTTCAAAGTTGCTCAGGATTGGCGATCGCTTCTCGAACAAGGGAGTAAACCAAGACAGAGCTTGTGCTGTAAGCAAGGTTCCAACAAGCCCAACACGCGCTTCCTCCGTCGGATAACGTTCGGGTTGTAAAATTGTTATCAACCTAATTTGGTTGATAAAACCTCGAAACTTGGAACAAGTTCCATCAAACTTATCCGGAAGACTAACTCGAGGCTCCTTTTGTTGTAGGACTACTCGATCTTGTTGAAATGGAGGTAGAACTGCTTCTTCTGGCGCAGAAGTTTGAGGTTGATATGCTTTAGATGGCGCTATCCCAGATGCTCCATTGTTATGGAGTCCTACCATGACTCCTTCGATCTCTGTTGTCCTATGTGACAACGAGGCAAGAGCATTTATGATGGCGTCTAGTTTGGATTCCAAACTTTCAGCCATTTTAACGTCTTAACCTTCGGCTAACCTTCAGAAAGAAGAAAAAAGAGTTTTGACAAGAGGACAATATTGGTTCAGAGGAGAGTACTCCGCAACCTCTAAAACGCCTTAAGACTCCAAGATGAGGGGTAATCCACTCTCTCCAAGAAGAATAAGGCTCCAATATTGAGAAAGAAGAGATATCAGTTTAGAGGAGGGTAATCCGCAACCTCTAAAACACTAGCACACCTTCAAGAAGAGGGGTAATCCACTCTCTAACAAGAAGGAACTAGCTCTGATACCAGTGAAAATGTAGTCTCGACAAACTGTCACGGACACAAAATACAGACTTGAAATCTAACAAGAAGTTCAAGAAGAAGTGGCAGAACTAGATTAAACAGATGAGTACAAGAACAACACCAGAAAGATGAGCTAGAACTCCAAGAGATGTGTTGTCGAGACTGAAGAACCCTTCAGCCTCGACTCCTATATATACTACTGAATAGGAAGCTTCTCGAGCTACTTCCGCTAATTAGGACGCTTCTCCAACAACTTCTACTAATTAGGAAACTTCTCAAGCAACTTCCTAGAATCTATCAGAATATTTTAGAACCTTCTAAGAATATTCTAGAACCTTCTAAGTGAATCTTTAGGGAATATTCTAAGAATCTTCTAGAACCTTCTAAAAGAATCTTTAGAGAATCTTTAGAGAATATTCTAGAAGAATATTCGAAGAATCTTCCAATGTATGTCCATAATACCTTGTCACCGATATTATATTATAGTTGCTCCTTATAATAGGCATCTGTATTAGTCTTTTTTCATTCTTGAGCTTCCTTTAATTGTATCTTCATTGTTGTATGTAGCTTTGACAAGCGATTTGCTAAATCTTTTGCCGCAAGATTATCAACTTTTGAAAAGTCAAAAATATCAAGACATAGATAATGACCATAATTGGCAAAAAAAAGGTTTGTTGAGTGGAAGAATATACTGAATAATTATATGCAAACTCTGCCAATGGTAAAAGAGTTGTCCAATCATTTTGATAATAGTTGATGGTACATCTCAAATATTGCTCCAAAACTTAATTTATTCGTTTTGTTTGTCCATCAGTTTGCAGATGAAAAGCTGAAGAAAGCTTTATATCCACCTTTAAAATCTTGAATAGGGTTCTCTAAAATCTTGATACAAATTGAGCCCTCCTATCCGATATAATATCCTTTGATAATCCATGATAGCAATAGATATTGTTAATGAAAAGCTTAGTTGTTTCTTCACCTATGATAGATTTTGTATATAGTACAAAATGTGAAATCTTATTAAAACGATCTAGTATCACAAATATAGAGTCATAAGAACCTGAGATTGGAAGATCTATGATAAAATCCATAAAAACAGAAGACCAAGGTTGTTCTGGAGTAGATAATGGCTGAAGAAGTTTGTAAGGTCGATGACGAGGAGTTATTGATCTTGAGCAAACATCACAAGATTGTATAAAATCTTTGATTGCCTTCCACATTTGTGACCACCAAAAATCCCTGGATATTAGTTCCAAAGTTTTATTATATCCAAAGTGTCCTCCCGCAATAAAGTCATGACGAGCTTGAAGAACACGTAATCGAGCTTCATCTTTTCAAACATATAGGCATCCTTCAAAATATAATAGATTATTCTTGAATTCAAACTTGGAAGTATCATGGGACTTAGAGAAAGTATCCTAGATATCCCGAACAAGAGGATCAGAGGATATGCTTGATTGAATTTTCTTCACAAATATTAAATCAACATTCAATGTTGATTTTATAGCTCAAAGATGAAAATACTCGGGCTTCAAGAGAATTGATCTTTGTTGATCAAAAGATATATCTCCTTCTTTTGGTGCAAGATAAGAATGTCTAGAAAGAGCATCCGATAGACCTTGTTGTTTTTCAGGTCAATAAGTCATCTTGAAATTGAATCTAGATAAAGACATGTTCCAACGGGCTTGATGACGATTGAAGACATGTGCTGACATAAAGTACTTGAGGTTCTTATGGTCTGTACATATGATAACTAGCCTTGAAGTGCCTTCTAGATAATGATGCCATTCTTGAAATGAATCCATGATTGTAAGGAGTTCTTTCTCATGGATCTCATAATTAATCTCGGCTGTTGAAAATTTCCTTGAATGGAAAGCTATTGGATGGAGTTTGTCATCCGTTCTCATATGTGACAACATAGCACCTATAGCAAAATCTGACACGTTTGTCTCCATAAAAAATATCTTAGAGAAGTCAACGGAATATAAGATTGGTGCAGAAATAAATTCTTTCTTTAAAGCATCAAATAATGCTTTTACTTCTTTATTCCACTCAAATTTGTCTTTACAAGTCAAACGTGTAAGTAGAGCTGCAACTTGAGAAAAATTCTTGATGAAGATTTGATAGTAATTAGCAAAGCCCAAAAAGCATCACACATCTCGTACTGTTCTTGGAGTCTTCCAATCTATGATAGTTTGAACCTTCTTGGAATCCATCATAAGGCCTTTGTTGAAAATGATGTATCCTAAGAAGTCAACTTGAGTAGTGTAGAATACACACTTTTCCAATTTGGCATATAATCTTGCATCTCTAAGTTTCTGTAACACGCGATAAAAATGAAGCTAATGTTCTTTTGTGTTCTTAGAGTAGATTAGAATGTTGTCTAAATAACAAACAATGAAATCATCTAAAAACTCACAAAAAATATCATTCATAAGCTTTTGAAAAGCGCCCAATACATTCGTGAGTCCAAAAGGTATGACATTATATTTAAAATGTCCATACTTAGTTCGAAAAGCAATCTTCCATTCATCTCTTTCTTTGATACGAACTAAGTTGTATGCTCCTCATAGATCTATTTTGATATAGATCTTTACTTGATTGAGTTGGTCAAGAAGTCCTGAAATAAAAAATAAAGGATACCTATTTTTGATGGTGATCTTATTGAGTCCTTGATAATCTACACACATTCGTAGAGATTTGTCTTTTTTCTTTACAAATAAGATAGGAGCCCCGGCAGGAGATTTAAAATGGCAAATGAAATTCTTTGCCAAATTTTCATCAATGTACTCCTTTAATGTAGCCAATTCATTCTGCGATAAGCTATAGATTGGTCCAAACAGTGGTTGAGCTCATTCTTATAGATCAATTGAACAATCATAAGATCGATGCTCAAAAAGAATATCTGTATTTTTCTTTTCAAAAATATCTTGGAATTCTTGATATTAGTTAGGAATACCATTAGATATTTTTTCACCATTAGAAATGGACGTAGCATATAAAGCAAAAGATGATCTTTCTTTTGCAACATACATGAAAGCTTTTACACCTATTAGTAAAGATTTAGATGTATTAGACTTATATACTTCTACTTTGCTAACACAATCTTGGATTATATTATCAAAAAAGTTAAGATTACGAGAAATACAATCTATTTGAGGCTTATATTTTTTTAGCCATGATAATCCTAAAATAATTGGATTAGATGGAGATTTTATTACATTAAATATTACTATGCTGTTATGATCTTTAATTGCTATATCTAAGGAAATAGTTTCATGGATAATATTTCCAAAAGACAACAAATGACCATCTATGACTTCTACATGTACGGATTTAACTTTCTTCACTAAAGATATTTTTTGATTTTTGGCAAAATCTTCGTCTATAAAATATGTTGAGGCTCCTGAATCTAACAAAGCAAAGACTTTGTGATTATTAGGTCCTAAATATACTTCTATTATAAAACAAGGTGAGGGATCTGAGGAGAGAATAGGACCTTTACTAGGTGTTACACATGATTCCAGTCGCATGGTCCCTATTCTAGCTGAAAAACTCGTTTTTCGATATACTATCTTCTTTGGTAATTATGCTCTTCATTTTGTAATTGTGTTGTTTTTTTGGATAATATTGAGCAATGTGCTTAGCTTCTTTACAATATAAACACAATCCTTCTTTGCAACGTTGAGTCTTTTCTTGCTTTGTGAGAGGTTTAAAACGTATCATATCAATTTGCATTGGTTCTAGCTTTGACAAATACATTTTAGAAAACTTGGGAGTTGCTACCATTACTTGACTTGTTCATTTCCAATTAAATCTTTATTCTTGATGCCTTTCAAATAAATGATTGTCGCATGCAATGGCTTGAGTAATAAATTATTTCAAAGATTCTACTTTTGACATTGTTAATAACAAATCTTTGACACTATCCTTCAATCCATATCAAAATTGGTTGATAAGTGCTTTGTCGTTTCAGTCCACATCCCAAGCAAGATTTTGGAATTCGGCAGCATATATAGTGGCTAATCGTGATCCTTACCATAAGGATAGAAATTTGGTCTCTACTACTTATTCTCGATCACTTTCTTCGAATGTGGTCGTAAATACTTCTAGAAATAAATTCAAATCATAAAAGAGTCGTGAATCTATTTCCATTAAAGGTGTAAACCAAAAGAGAGCACTTCCTGATACTAGTGCGCTTATAAATCCGACTTGGCTAAATCCATGAGGATATTGGAAAAGATGCAACCTTAGATAGAGCCTGACTTGTAGTAAAAATCCTCGAAATTTTGATCTTGTTCCATCAAACTTCTCAGGCATACTAATCCTTGTCCTTGTCATACTTGTAGAAGCAAAACTCCCTGGATTTGATTGTGACGTTGATCTACTTGCTTCTTTCAATTATACAACTTCTTCTCGCAGAATTTGAACTTCTTCCATAGGTGTAGGCATAGTACTTCCATGATTCACATTGAAAATATGAGAGATTTCCACTCTTAGAGTGTTGACAATCTCATGAAGATCTGCTTTAGTTGCAAATCTATTCTCACTTCCATTGAAAGTAGCATCCATAATCTTTCCTTCCATAGACAACTCAAAAAAATTCAAAAGTTAAATTGGAGGAGGATAATCCGCAACCTCTAAAAACAAATCCCACAAAGAGAAGTAATCCACTCTCTTTAAAGAAAAGATCAATATTAGAAAACAAGATTTTTTGTTTAAAGGTGGATAGTCCACAACTTTCAAAATATAATAATAAAAGTGGAGTAATCTACTCACTTCTAAAACAAGGCAAAAATAATATGTTAGCACTCTTGTCAAACTTTCAAGGACACGAATCTCGAAGAAAGAGAATTTTTAATACACTCTTCTATCACTGAAGAGAACTAGAAAGTCACTCAAAAGGTGATGTAATATTAATTAGAATAGCTATTGCCAAAAACAAGAAGACTATATTCCAATACTTAATGAATGACATATTTTGCAAGTATCTCCATGATTTTGTTGTAATCTATTTAGATGATATTTTGATCTTTTCAAAGAATCCAAAAGACTACAAAAAACATGTCTATCTTGTGTTGTAAAAGCTATGAAGTATTGGACTATATACAAAACTGGAGAAGTTTGTATTTCATGCACCTCAAATTGAATTTGCTGGATATATTATTTCTAAGAAAGGTCTTTTTATGGATCCAAAAAAAATACAAAGAATCATCGATTGATCAAAGTCAAAAATTGTACTTGATGTCCAATGTTTTCTTATATTTATAAACTTCTAAAGGATTTTTGTTAAGAATTACTCCAAGATTGCTGTTCCACTTATATGATTGACATGCAAGGAAAAACTATATTTGGACTCTGAAGTAGAGGAAGCTTTTCAAAGCTTAAGAGATGCTTTTATAATAGCTCTAACTTTTATACATCTAGATTTTATCAAGCCCTATTTTATAGAGAATGATGCCTTAGACTTTGCATTGAGAGCAATTTTATCACAATATGGAGAAGATTGCAAACTTCATCTAATTACATTCCATTCTAAAAAATTCTCAATGGTAAAAATTAATTATAAAATCTATGATAAAGAACTATTTTCTATTATAGATTCTTTCTAAGAATAGTACCATTTTTTTGAAGGCTCTTCTCACCAGGTGATTATATATATAGATCACAAGAATCTTGAATATTTCATGTCAATGCAAGTATTGAACTATCACCAAATACATTGAAGTATATCTTTATTACGATTTGATATTTACATCACATATCAATCCAAGAGCCAACAAGGATTATTAGATGTATTATCAAGATATTTCTACCTTGAATCAAAAGAAGGTGATGCAGCATATGATCAATAATAGACAACCTTCTTAAAATCTAAGTAATTTTATCTTCGAGGAATCAATGTATCAATGCTTGTGGATTTATCATTTCTTGATCAGATTTGTAAAGCCTCAAATATGGATCTTCTTGTTCTTAATATCAAGCATCTTGCCAACAACCTTCTTGAAGAGTCTTCTAAATTCAAGTATGAAGACAACCTCTTATTCTTTGAAGGACGTTTGTTTATTTTTAAAGGACCAATTTGCCTATGTATTCTTCAAATATGCCATGACTTCCCTACAACTAGACATTTTGGATTCAAGAAGACCTTGGAACTTTTGTCTACAGACTTTTGGTGGCTTAAAATATGAAAGGATGTTAAAGAATTCGTATTATCATGTAATACTTGTTCAAGGTCAAAGAACCCTTGACATTGACCATATGGACTTCTTCAATATCTTCCTATTCTAAGACAACCATGGTCATCTATCTCCATAGATTTCATTATAGATCTTCTACCATCAAGCTCATTTGACACTATCTTTATAGTTAATGAATTGATCAAGATGGCACATTTTATATTTTGCAAAAAGTCAATTACTAGTGAAGAAATGGCAAGACTCTTTATTAACAATGTCTATCATTACCATCGATTGCCAAACGACATTGTATTGGATTATGGACCACAATTTGTATCAAGGTTTTGGAAGACACTTTTAAAGATTCTTAAGATTAACATCAACCTTTTCTCTACCTTCCACCCTCAAATTGATGGCCAAATAGAGTAAAGCAATCAAATCTTTGAGCAATATTTGAAGTGTACCATCAACAATCAATAAAACAATTGGACTTCTTACTTGTCCTTCGCAGAGTTTGTATATAACAACACAATTCATGCATCTACGTAACAAATACCATTCTATTCAAACTACGGTCATTATCCAAAGTTGGATATGATAGAGCCTTCAAAATTGGCAAATCCAAGAGTAGAAGAGTTTGCTACAAAGATGGCCAAACTTCAAGCAACCATGAAGACTCACCTAGAAAGAACTCAATAATATTATAAGCTACAGACAGATGAATTAAAGAAGGAACATCCTCCATTCCAAGTTGGTGACAAAATATGGCTTCTTTGGCACAATATAAAAACTAACATGCCATGTGATAAGTTGGACTACCAAAGGCTGGGACCATTTGTGATTCAAAAACAAATTAATTATATAACTTATTGCTTGGAGTTACCTTCATCTATAAAGGTTCATCCAATCTTTTATATTTCACTTTTAAAAAGGTATAAAAAATCGAACATACCAAGTCAAAGATAACCACTACCTCTTATGGTTGAAATCAATGATCATATTGAATTTGAGGTAGAAGAGGTATTAGATTCAAAGATAAAACAAGGAAGATTCAAATATCTAGTTCACTGGCATAGATGTGATATCAACGATCACATATGGGAACCAGCTAGCAATCTTATGAATGCACAAACAAAGGTTCAAAGGTTCCATTAATGACATCAATCTAGACCAAAAGTGACAAAATGTAGAACAATAGTTTGGTAAGATGGCTTTATCATGAAGATTCTCAATTCTTGGCCTCATAAAGAAAGGGAGGGAGCAACCTTTGAAAAAGCAGTCTTTGTCAAATGTTTAAAATAGTATAAGTCAGTAGTTTGAGTTCACAATCATAGCTTATTTATATTCTTTTGGTCTTATTTATTTTATATGATATGAATAGTCAAGAGATAGATGCCTTATCGGTTATACTATCTCAACCAAGTAGTTCATAGAAACAATTCTAAGATAAAGAGCTACTTGAACCATGAAGATGTCAGAGGAAATCTAATAATAGGTCACTAATAATTATATTTGAGATAGAACTTACCTATGAAAGATATCTAGAAGGAGTGTTTACAGGATAATTCTATAATAAAGATACCAAAGTTCATGCTTGTTCACAAATAGAAGGCTTAGCATACTATGAATGGCTACCACGGCCTATAAACCATTTACCTTACAAAAAACAATTAGAATATATAGTGGATATCATGCAATAGATCTTCAATTTCTTGCATATATACTAGCTTACTCTAATATTGCTTCTCGGAGACCTCTAAGCTAGAAGAAGAAGTGATGTCACGGACATACAACTAAAGAATGTCCTCGAAGGTTCCAAAAGGTTCTACAAGATTTTAGAAGGTTCTAAAAAGTACCAATAGATTCTAAGAAGGAACTTGAAGATTTTAGGAGATTCCAAAAGGTTTTAAAAGATTCCAATAGATTTTAAGAAAGTTCAAGGAAATCATAGGAGGTTCTAGAAGATTCTAAGAGGCTTTAGATGATTTAGGAAGTTGCAGAAGAAGAATCTTAGGCTTATTTTGTTCTCAAGCCTCATGAAAACTTCTCAAGAAGTTTCTTAGGACCTAGTATATATAGGACTCGAGGCTAAGGGGATCCTTAGTCTCAACAACTCACTTCTTATGGTCTAGTCAAAATCTTCTTGCCTTGTATCTAGTTATTGTTTTAATGTTGAATTAATTCCATTGCTTGGTTTTGAATCCTTGTCTTTTATGTAGTTCCTAATACATCCTCTTTAAGAATTTTATTATAGATTAGAATATCATCAATAAAGATAATTACATACTTATCCAAAAAGTTTTAAAATAATATGTTCATATGATCCATGAAAGAGGTTGGAGTATTAATAAAGCAAAAAGATAAAAATAAGTCATTCAAAATATCCATAGCACATATAAAATGCCATCTTTTATATATCTTTATTTGCAATGTATATTTATAAATAGCGACTACAAAGGTCTAATTTACTAAAGATGGTTGCACCTTAAAATTGGTCAAAAAGAACATCCATATGTGAAAGTGGGTATATATTCTTGAAAATTTACTTAATAAAGCCTTAATAATTCATACAAAATTAAAGTCTACCATCTTTTTTGGATGTAAAAATTATAGATGCTCCCTATAGTAATGTGCTTTTTTGAATAAGACTATTTTCTAATAGTTCTTCTAATATCTTTTGTAGCTCTTAAAACTTATTTGATACTAGGTAATAAATTGGTCAAGTTGTGAGTTTGACTTTAGACAATAATTCTATTTGAAAGAAGGTACCACGATCAAGTGACACACTACTAGATAAGTGAGTTGGAAAAATATTCTAATATTCACGTATAAATAGCTCTCCTCATTTTATTCCTTTGGTTGTCTTTCTCACTATTGAGGCAAGATTTGAAACCACCATATATATTGATTACTAATGTTGTATTTACTTCTTCATAAAGGTCATCTCTACAAATAAGCTTTTGGTAGCAGATCATTTTATTACCTCACTTGATATGGAGGTACAAATAATCACCTTATGTCTATTGTATTTAAAAGAGAGTGTCCTTGCTAACCAATCAATTTGCTTATTTTTCATGTCTAGCGATGGTATACTAAAAATAACATTATATTTGAGCTTTGCTACCTTAAACTTCAATCTTAAGACATAAGTATCATTCATCTTCAAGATTTTTTCTTTATATATTTTACTTAATATATTCTCTCAATCATCACCTAGGTATATACTTCTTCCTTTGATCACCTTGGTTTTAATCTCAAATTAGTCGATAAGTTCAATTAAGATATAATTTTTTATAGAATTATAATTTATAAGTACTTGACATGGTTGTCATCTTAGTTAATCCACTGTCGTGTTGTAGTTTGGCTACTATGTTAAAATAATGTGATTATGTGTTTAATGTACAATTTACTTAGTAACATGGTGAGAGCCATGTTACTAGATTTTAGTTGGTTGTAGAGTAGTTAAATTACTACTTTAAGAAGAGGTTGTTTAAAAGGATTACTATTAGAATTTATATAACTTTATTTTCTTTTGATAGTGACTTTGAAGTTGATCTTATTAGTAGTAATTTTTAAATATTTAGAATCACCTTTATTAGAAATTGGTGACGCTTAAAGTCTTATTTTATTTCTTTTATTTGGTATTTAAGGCATATATTATATATATCTTATAAGAAAAAGGGTTAGAAAAGAGTCTTGATAGCAAAAAAAGATAAGTTAAGACATCTATATGGATGAATAGAGATGGATGATAAAAATTTCCATTCCTATTCATCAAAAATCATGACCAATGGGCTTCATAGAGGCTGCCTAAGGCCATATTAGAAATTAGGATTAATTTTTCGGAAGAATTCAAACATTAGAAGCTAGGGTTTGCAAGTTCAAATTTTTGGCTATGGTTTTGGTAAAATTTTTTAGTTATTTGGAGTTCTTATAAACAAGATATAGGTGCTCAAAGTTGAAGTATCAATTTTGTATTTACTGTCACTCTTTTGGATATAATGCACACGTATAGAAAGCAATTGAGGATCAACACCTGAGATTAGAAAGAGCACTTTTTTGGCTATACTTTATACATGTTGCTTAATGAATTCTAAGTTGAAATGAAGGAGATGCTAGAAGTTGAAGTCAATATTTGGAATCTAAAGAGTTGTAAGAGACCCTAATTGCTAGTAGTTGTATTTTGAGCTATATCTTATGCAATTTGAAAAGATTTTGGCTAAGAATTTCTAAGAATGAGTAATTTTATATTATTAAACTTTATACATAAGTTTTTGGACATTTGGATTTTGGATTTTTGAGATATGAAGAAAATAGTACTTAAGTGCTTATGAATTAGGATTTTCGAGTACCTACTAGGTTTTTTAAGATGCTAGACGATCAGTAGTGAATTTATAGTTGAATTTTTGTACAATAAAGCTTAAGGGTGAATTCTATAATATTTTTGAATTTGAAAAAATCTAAATAGTTGGATCAAGAGATATGAATTTTTAAAGTTCAAAAAGAAGAAATCTTTTGTGGGAATATTATGTTTTGAAGGGACTTTATTATAACTTAAGCATTTTATACAAAATAAAGGAGTATTTTGGGAGCCAAAATTTAATATATATTTTGAAGTTGGATATATAGAACTATGCTTGAATTTTTGTATAAAGATGAGATTTTGAGAAGAAATTGTAGATTTTTTTTGAAATTATTAAAAACCTAATCTACTAGCAAATCGTCAGTTATGATTTGGTATAGCCAAGAATATTAGAAAATTTCTAGATATTTTAAAAAGCCTTATGTAAAAACTTTCTTAAATATAAAAGGATTTATTAGTAAAATATCTTTTTGATATTGTAGTATTTCTTTGTCTTCTACTTTTAAGGTTAAATAACTTATTGGAACTTGGCGAATAAGTTAAAACTAAACTCTCTACAGCTAGGTACCCAATGTATTTCCAAATAGAAAACTACACAATATAAACTTTAGATTAGAAGATCTATGATAAAATCCATAGAAATCAAAGATCATGGTTGTTCTAGAATATATAATAGCTAAAGAAGTCCATAAGATCAATGGCAAGGAGTTTTAGATCTTGTATAAATATCACATGATTATACAAAGACTTTGGCTGCCTTCTACATTTGAGGCCTCCAAAAATTTCTTAATAATAGCTCCAAAGTCTTATTGTATTTAAAATATCTGTTATCATGTTGTAGTTTGTTTATCATGTAAAAATATTGTGTTTATATATTTGATATATAATTTATTAGGTAATATGATAAGAGCCATGTTTGTGGACTTTAATTGATTTTAGAATGTAATTAAATTACTACTATAAAAGGAGGTTTTTTAAAAGAACTACTACTAAAATTTATATAATTTTATTTTCTTTTGATAGTGGTTTTTAAGATTAATTTTGGTTGATAATAACTTTTACATATTAAAAGTCACTGTTAATATGGGATCCTTAAAGTCTTATTTTTTTATTTTTTTTAATATTTAGGATATATATTATGTAAATATTATTATAATAAGGATTAGAAAAGGATCATGGTAGCACAAAAAAGAAGAAGTTAGGGCATCTATAAAGATGAATAGAGATGGATGATAAAAATCTCCATTCCTATTGGTCAAAAATCATGTCCAATGGCTTTCAAGGAGGCTATCTAAGGCCTTATTAGGAATTAGGTATATTTTTTTGAAATTATTTGAGCTTTAAAGGCTAAGATTACCAATTTTTAAGTTTTTGGCTATAGTTTTGGTATAAATTTTATATGATTTGGAGTTTATATGAAAGAGATATGGATGCTCAAATTTAAGGTATTGTTTTTGTATCTATTGTCACTCTTTTAGATATAACACACGCATATAGAAAACAATAAAAGATTAGCAACTAGAATAGAAGAAAACACTCTTTTCACTATAATTTTGGCATATTATTTGATGGATTTCAAGTTAAAATAAAGAAGATATTGGAGGTTGAAGCCAACTCTTACAAATCTAAGAGTAGTAAGTAATCCAATTTACTAGTGGTTATATTTTGAGCTATATCTTGAGCAATTTGATGAAATTTTAACTCAAAATTTTCAAGGATGTATATAATCATATTAGTAAAGTTTATATACAAATTTTGTGGCAATTGAATTTTGAATTTTTAAAATATGAAGAAAATAGTGCTCAAGTGCTTTTAAGTTAGGATTTAGAGTATCTACTAGGATTTCTAAGATATCAAAAGATCAGTAGTGATTTTATAATTTTTTTTTATAATAAAACTTAAAAATAATAGCTATATTATATAAAAAAAATTAGAAAAATTGGATGGTCAAATCAAAAGATATGAATTTTTAAAATTTAGGAAAAAAATCCTTTGTAAGAAAAATATGTTTTGAAGGATTTTTTTTAAATTTGGACATTTTATATAAAGTGAAGAGGTTTTGGGAGCCAAGACTTTCTATATAAGTTAAAGGTTGAACAAATCACTTATTGGAGCTTAATCAATAAATTAAAGCTAAACTATCTACAACTAGATATCCCATGTATTCGTAGATTATAAATCATGCTACATGATACCATCTACTTGAAAGTCATGACAAACTTGAAGAAAATGTAATTGTGTCCTGCCTTTAGAATATATAATTATTTTTTGAAATAGAATAGATTGTTTTTTAACTTAAACTTAGAAGTATCATGAGATTTAGAAGAATTATTTTTGATATCATGGACAAGAAGATCAAAAAATATACTTGATTGAATTTTCTTAATAAAGGTTGAATTAACAATGAATATTGATTTTATTGCTCAAAGATGAAAATACTTCAACTTCATGAGAATTGTTCTTTATTAATCAAAAGATGGATTTTTTTTTTATTGCAAGATAAGAACATCTAAAAAGGACATCTGACAAACCTTATTATTTTTTGAGTTGATAAGTAATCTTGAAATCAAATCTCAATAAAAACATGCTCCAACAAGCTTGGTGATAATTCAAAATATGCGTCAATATGAAAAATTTGAGGTTCTTGTGATCTGTAAATAGAGTAGCTAGACTCAAAGTGCCTTCTAAATAATGACATAATTCTTAAAATGAATCAAAAATTGCAAAAAATTCTTTGTTATAGATCTTATAATTAATCTCGATTCTTAAAAAAAAATTTGGAATTAAAAGCTATTAGATGGAGTTTATTATCTACTCCCATTTGTGACAATACTATACCTAAAGCAAAGTTTGATGCATGTGTTTCTATAAAAAAATATCTTAGAGAAGCCAACATGATATGAAATTGGTGCAAAAATAAATTCTTTTTTTAAAGCATCAAATGATGTTTCAATTTCTTTACTCCACTTAAGTTTATCTTTACAAGTCAAACATGTAAATGGAGAAATAACTTCAAAAAATATCTTGATGAAGTTTTGATTGTAATTGATAAAGCCCAAAAAAATTATATATTTCTTATTATTTTTAGAATCTTTCAATCTATGATAATTTGAATCTTCTTTTAATCCATGATTATTCTTTTATTAGAAATGATGTATTCTAAGAAGTCAACTTGAATATTGAAGAATATATACTTTTTTAACTTGACAAATAATCTTGCATCTCTAAGTTTCAGTAACACATGACAAACATAAACTTCATGTTCTTTAATATTCTTAGAATACACTAAAATTTCGTCTAAATAACAAATAATAAAATCATAAAAAAATTCACAAAAGACATCATTTATTAGGTATTCAAAAGCAACTGGTGCATTCATGAGTCCAAAAGATATGAAATTATATTCAAAATATCCATACCTAGTTCAAAATTTAATTTTTTATTCATCTCTTTCTTTAATGTATACCAGATTATATGTTTCTTATAGATCTATTTTTGTATAGATCTTTCCTTGATTGAGTTGATCAAAAAGTCCTAAAATCAAAGGTAGATGATACATATTCTTGATGGTGATCTTATTAAGTCTTTAATAATCTATGCACATGCATTAAGATCTGTCATTTTTCTTTACAAATAAGATAGAAGCTCTAGCTTGAGATTAAGAATGACATATGAAATTCTTCGCCAAATTTTCATCAATGTACTCTTTAAGTGCAGCTAATTCATTTTGTAATACACTATAGATTGGTCCAAATAATGGTTGAATTCTTTCTTAAAGATTGATGGAACAATCATAAGGATGATACTTTGAAAAAATATCTCTATTTTTTTTTCAAAAATGTCTAAAAAAACTTAATATTAGTTAAAACTTAACATCTTTTTACCATTAAAAATAGATATGATATATATAGTAAAAGATGATCTTTCTTTTGTAGCATGCATGAAATCTCTTGCACCTACTTATAAAGATTTGAATGTATTAGATTTATATATTTCTATTTGATTATTAAGATTTTAAATTAAACTATTAAAAAAATTAAATTTACAAGAAATCAAATTTATCTGAAGATTATATTTTTTTAATCAAGATAAACTTAAAATAATTAGATTTGATGGAGATCTTATTACATTAAATATTATTATGTTATTATGATCTTTAATTTCTATTATAAAAAAAGATATGAATCAATTATTTGAAGAATAAATAATTGATTGATATTTATTCTTCAAATAAAAGATTATTTAAAGATATGAAGAATAAATATCAATCAAATCAATTATTTAAAAGATGTGAAGAATAAAGATTGAAAAAGAATAAAGATTGTTAAATCTTTTTTGGCTGTGTAAGGAATTAAAAATGTATTGTATTAATTTATAATGGATTAAGCTTTGATGAATAAGTTTTTGAAACCTTGGAAACTACCATCATTATTTGACTTGTTCTTTTTTAATCTTTATTCTTTTTTGTATTTTTAATTCAATTATTTATTCTTTATTCTTTATTCTTTACATCTTCAATCAATTACTTGAAAGATGTGAAGAATACACATTGAATAAATAAAAATGTCAAGATGTGAAGAATAAAGATTTGATGATCTTTATTCTTCACATCTTTTAAATAATTGATTGTTACATGTAATAGCTTGAGCAATAAATTGTTCCAAAGATTTTATCTTTAGTATTTTCAATAACAAATCTTTGACATTATCCTTCAATTCATATTAAATTTAATTAATAAAGGTTTTTTCATTTTAATCTACGTCGCAAGTGAGATTTTAGAATTCAAAAGTATATATGGTAGCTAATTGTAATCTTTACCATAAAGATAAGAGCTTGGTCTCTATTACTCTTTTTTCATCACTTTTTTTAAATGTGACTGTAAAAATTTCTAAGAATGAATTTAAATCATAAAAGAATTACAAATCTTTTTTCATTAAAAGTGTAAATCAAAAGAGTACTTTTTGATAGAAGTAAACTTATAAATTTGACTTGAATAAATCCATCAGGGTATTGAAAAGAATACAATCTTTGATAGAGCTTGGTTTGTTACAAAAATCCTCAAAATTTTGATCTTATTCTATCAAACTTCTTATGTATATTAATCTTTGTCCATATTATACTTTTAAAAATAAAACTTCTCAAATGTCATGGATATATATAGGTATTCTATTAAATATCTATATGAATAAGTAAAAATAGATAAAAATAAATAAAAATAAATTAATTTCATAATACCTTCTAGAAAAGCTTCCTAGAAGCTTCATAGACATTGCTTTGACTTTATATGTATTTGTAATTGATTGATAGGTTAGAAACTTGATCAACAAGTTAACCACATGTTGGAAGCTTGAAGAATAAGTTAATTATGTGGTACACATATAAAAAACCTTGCCTTGCAAATTAAGATATGTATCTTGCAAAGTGAACATGCTTTGGAGGTCCTATAGGTGTCATGGATATACATTGGAAGATTCTTCGAATATTCTTCTAGAATATTCTCTAAAGATTCTCTAAAGATTCCTTTAGAAGGTTCTAGAAGATTCTTAGAATATTCCCTAAAGATTCACTTAGAAGGTTCTAGAATATTCTGATAGATTCTAGGAAGTTGCTTGAGAAGTTTCCTAATTAGTAGAAGTTGTTGGAGAAGCGTCCTAGTTAGCGGAAGTAGCTCGAGAAGCTTCCTATTCAGTAGTATATATAGGAGTCGAGGCTGAAGGGTTCTTCAGTCTCGACAACACATCTCTTGGAGTTCTAGCTCATCTTTCTGGTGTTGTTCTTGTACTCATCTGTTTAATCTAGTTCTGCCACTTCTTCTTGAACTTCTTGTTAGATTTCAAGTCTGTATTTTGTGTTCGTGACAGTTTGTCGAGACTACATTTTCACTAGTATCAGAGCTAGTTCCTTCTTGTTAGAGAGTGGATTACCCCTCTTCTTGAAGGTGTGCTAGTGTTTTAGAGGTTGCGGATTACCCTCCTCTAAACTGATATCTCTTCTTTCTCAATATTGGAGCCTTATTCTTCTTGGAGAGAGTGGATTATCCCTCATCTTGGAGTCTTAAGGCGTTTTAGAGGTTGCGGAGTACTCTCCTCTGAACCAATATTGTCCTCTTGTCAAAACTCTTTTTTCTTCTTTCTGAAGGTTAGCCGAAGGTTAAGACGTTAAAATGGCTGAAAGTTTGGAATCCAAACTAGACGCCATCATAAATGCTCTTGCCTCGTTGTCACATAGGACAACAAAGATCGAAGGAGTCATGGTAGGACTCCATAACAATGGAGCATCTGGGATAGCGCCATCTAAAGCATATCAGCCTCAAACTTCTGCGCCAGAAGAAGCAGTTCTACCTCCATTTCAACAAGATCGAGTAGTCCTACAACGAAAGGAGCCTTGAGTTAGTCTTCCGGATAAGTTTGATGGAACTCGTTCCAAGTTTCGAGGTTTTGTCAACCAAATTAGGTTGATAACAATTTTACAGCCCGAACGTTATGCGACGAAGGAAGCGCGTGTTGGGCTTGTTGGAACCTTGCTTACAGCACAAGCTCTGTCTTGGTTTACTCCCTTGTTCGAGAAGCGATCGCCAATCCTGAGCAACTTTGAAACGTTCTTGGAGGCGTTTGCAGAAGCATTTGGCGAGCATGATAAAGTTCGATGGGCTACAACAAAGATCCGATCGCTACGACAAGGAACACGCTCTGCATCAGTCTATGCCTCGGATTTCAGACAATTGGCAAGTGACATTAATTGGGGTGAAGAGGCGTTGGTGAGTCAGTTTTATTGGGGCTTGAAGGATGATGTGAAGGACTTGCTGTTATCTCTTCCTGATCCTCAAACGCTCAACGAAGCTATTAGCCAAGCTGTAAAGTGTGACAACCGCCTATTCCAGCGTCGCCAAGACCAACGTCCAAGACACCAAATGATTCGTTACGACGTGACTATGTCTGTAAATAGCTTAAACTCACATTCGCAGGCAACAGACATGCAAATCGACACGGCGCGTGTCCGATCTCTTACTCCAACAGAGAAGAAACGGCGTATGGAGGAAGGATTATGTTTGTACTGTGGAGAAGAAGGTCACAAGGTTGGAAATTGCCCAAAGAAGCAAAATTGGCACCCTGTCAAGACTAGAAGTGCGATGATTCCGGAAAACGACGACGCCCAGCCACAGTACGAACCGTGCGGCTGGACAATCTAATATCACGACAACAATCAGGTTCCTCCTTCTCTGTCCAACCTGCCCGTTGTTTTACAATTCCTTTGTTTTTAGGCCCTCAAAAACAAAAAACTTTAGCTTTATTGGATTCGGGGGCATCTACTTGTTTTTTAGATGAAGAGTTTGCTAAACGCCACAAGATCCGTTTAGTACAGAAGTCCAAACCTGTTCACGTAGAGGTGATAGATGGACGACCCTTATTGTCAGGCAACGTTACCCACGAATCAGAACCTATAGAAGTGGTGTTTAAGGACCATAGTAGTCACGTTATTTTTAATATTATTAGAACCCCATCAAGCCCTGTTATCCTTGGTCTTTCTTGGTTAGAAGATCATAATCCGTCCATTGATTGGAGGCTATGAAGGATAACATTTCCTGAAAAAAATAATAATAAACCTGTTGGTAGAACCTACATGAAGAAATCCATGTTTATTGGAGCGAGAGCGTTCCTAAGATCGTCCAAGGAAGGCGCACCATTTGTCATTTATGCAGCTCCAACTAGCGGCGAGAATATCTCAACATCGAATATACCAGAGCAATATAGGGATTTTGAAGACGTGTTTCAGAAGAAGAACACCGATATACTGCCGGAACATCGACCATATGATTGCGCCATAGACTTAGAGGAAGGAGCGCAACCACCTTTTGGTCCAATATACAACCTATCGCAGACAGAGTTGGCAGAATTGCGGAAGTACATCGATGAGAATCTAGCCAAGAATTTTATTCGACATTCAAAGTCGCCAGCTGGAGCACCAATCCTATTCGTGAAGAAAAAGGATGGCTCATTGCGGATGTGCATGGACTACCGAGGACTCAACAAGGTGACCAAGAAAAATCGCTATCCCTTACCTTTGATCTCCGGCCTCTTAGATCAACTTGGACGTGCAAGGATTTTTACAAAGATTGATTTAAGAGGAGCCTACAACCTTGTGCGAATCAAAGAAGGAGATGAATGGAAGACAGCCTTTCGTACAAGGTATGGCCATTTTGAGTACAATGTCATGCCTTTTGGTCTTACCAATGCTCCAGCGGTCTTTCAGCATATGATGAACAACATCTTTCGGGAGTACCTCGATGACTTTGTTGTCATCTATCTGGATGATATTTTGATATTTTCCAAGAATGAAGAAGAACATGAGAAGCACGTTTGTTTGGTTCTTGAAAAACTACGCGAACGAGGACTCTACGCCAAGTTGGAGAAGTGTCAATTTCACCAGAATGAGATGGAATTTTTGGGCTTCATTGCGACTACAGAGGGCTTGAAGATGGATCCAAAAAAGGTAGAAGCAATTATATCTTGGGAAGTTTCGAAGACGGTTAGAGATGTTTAGTGTTTTCTTGGATTTGCTAACTTCTATCGGATCTTCATCAAGAATTATTCTCAAGTTGCTGCACCACTCACGCATCTAACAAGCAAAGACAAGCTCGAATGGAGATCACAAGTAGCAAAAGCATTTGAAGATCTCAAGACGGCATTCACTATGGCTCCAATCTTGGTACACCCTGACTTTGCAAAGGCTTTCTATTTAGAGGCCGATGCTTCAGATTTTGCTTTGGGAGCTGTGCTTTCACAGATGGGCATAGACAAGAAACTTCACCCAGTTGCGTTCTATTCACGAAAGTTCTCTACTGCTGAGATCAACTACGAGATCCACGACAAAGAGTTGCTTGCTATAGTGGATGCCTTCCAAGAGTGGCGTCACTTCCTCGAAGGAGCTGCACATCCAGTGACTGTTTATACGGACCACAAGAATTTGGAGTACTTCATGACAGCTCGAATTTTGAATCGTCGTCAAGCTCGATGGAATATGTCTCTATCACGATTTGACTTTATTATCACCTACCGCCTTGGAAAACAGCAAGGATTATCTGACGCATTATCGAGGAGATCGTATCTTGCGCCAAAGGTTGGAGAAGCAGCGTTTGATCAACAATGTACAACATTGTTGAAACCAGAAAAATTCAGGATTTTTGCTACTGTTGCAACTATCGATGACGGCTTCCTTAGCGAGGTACGTACTACAACCATTGAGGATTCTATAGCTCTTGACATCAAACAACGTGTTGATAATGACAAGTTTAAGGTGGAGGGAGATCTTCTGTATTTTGAGGAGCGGTTGTATATCCCGAAAGGACCAACTCGACTCCGAGTATTTCAATCTCGCCACGACTTTCCAACTGCGGGATATTTTGGATTCAACAAGACTTTGGAGCTCATTTCACGAGATTTTTGGTGGCCCCAAATGTGGAAGGATGTGAAGGAATTTGTCCTTTCTTGTGATGTTTGTTCAAGATCCAAGATCCCTCGACATCGTCCGTATGGACTTCTCCAGCCATTGCCTATTTCGCACCGACCATGGTCTTCAGTTTCTATGGACTTCATTACGGACCTACCGCCATCGAATTCATTTGACAGCATCTTTGTTGTGGTGGATCGATTTACAAAGATGGCGCATTTCGTGCCTTGCAAGAAAACATCGTCAAGTGAAGACACCGCAAGACTCTTTCTTGATAACATATATCGTTATCATGGCCTACTAGATGATATCGTGTCGGATCGAGGTACTCAGTTTGTATCCAAGTTTCGGAGGTCCCTCTTTGAGATATTGAAGGTGGATATTAAGCTCTCTTCGGCTTTTCATCCTCAAACTGACGGTCAAACGGAGCGGGTGAATTAAGTTTTGGAGCAATATTTACGATGCAGCATCAACTATCAACAAGATGATTGGACTGCATATCTACCGCTTGCTGAGTTCGCATACAACAACACTCTTCATGCGTCAACTCAACAAACACCATTCTTCTCCAACTACGGATACCACCCCAAGCTCGATTTATTGAGTTCTTCAGCAAATAACAACCCAGCAGCTGAAGGATTTGTGAAGCAACTATCGGAGCTTCAAGCGACGTTGAAGCTTCAATTGCAATCTGCCCAAGAGAGTTACAAGGCATCTGCAAATAAATATCGAAATGAGGCGCCTAATTTTAAAGTTGGAAGTAAAGTATGGCTTCTTCGACAGAATATCAAGACCAAGCGGCCATGTGACAAATTGGACTATCGGAGATTAGGGCCATTTGTTATCGGGAAGCAGATCAATCCGGTGACATATCGTCTGGAGTTACCAGCTACTATGAAGGTACATCCAGTCTTTCACGTGTCTTTGTTGGAACCTTATCGAGAGTCAGCTTTTCTCCAAAGAGTACAAAGTCCGCCACCAAGTATCGAAATTGAAAACCATGAGGAATACGAGGTGGAAAAGGTACTAGATTCACGGCGTAATAGGAGAAAATTGGAGTATTTAGTGCATTGGAGTGGATGCGACATCAATGAGCGAACGTGGGAGCGTGCCGAAAATCTTGCCAATGCACCAAAAAAGGTACAAGAATTTTATCAACGATATCCTCATAAACCTAAGCCGATTCAACGATAGCTTCTTGCTGAAGCTTGCTCATCAAGGAGTATAAAAAGGGGGGAGGGCACTTCCAAAACCCATAGTTCGATAGTGTAGAACTTTGTTAGCAACTATAGTTTGCTCTCATCATTTTAGCCTTTGGACATGGATAGTCAAGATACTACACTTGTTATGTCATCTCAAGCGACTAGCTCACGAAGACGACCGCGAGATGAAGAACCGCCTGCACCACGACGACGTCGGAGGATACCGAGCAACAGATCGCTAGTAATTGTATTTGAGGTCGAGCCTGCCTACGACGGTCAGCCAGAAGGTGTGTTTGGAGGACAGTTTCACAATGAAGACACAGAAGTCCACGCTTGGTCAGAGGTTGAAGGTGTTGATCACTACCGTTGGCTCCAAGGGCCGATGAATCATTTGCCTCGCGAACAACAATTGGAATTCATAGCGAATGTGATGCGACAGATTTTCATTTTCTTGCGTTGGTATTGACTGATAACAACATTGCTTCTTGGAGACCTCGAAGTTAGAAGAGGAGGTGATGTCATGGACATACATTGGAAGATTCTTCGAATATTCTTCTAGAATATTCTCTAAAGATTCTCTAAAGATTCCTTTAGAAGGTTCTAGAAGATTCTTAGAATATTCCCTAAAGATTCGCTTAGAAGGTTCTAGAATATTCTAATAGATTCTAGGAAGTTGTTCGAGAAGTTTCCTAATTAGTAGAAGTTGTTGGAGAAGCGTCTTAGTTAGCGGAAGTAGCTCGAGAAGCTTCCTATTCAGTAGTATATATAGGAGTCGAGGCTGAAGGGTTCTTCAATCTCGACAACACATCTCTTGGAGTTCTAGCTCATCTTTCTGGTGTTGTTCTTGTACTCATCTGTTTAATCTAATTCTGCCACTTCTTCTTGAACTTCTTGTTAGATTTCAAGTCTGTATTTTGTGTCCATGACAATAGGATATTGCCACGTAGCTCTTAGTTAAGAGTATATATGAAGGCAAGAGTGAAGCCTTCCTTAATCTTTTTAATGTCTTTTTAGTCTTTAGTCTTATTGCAAGACTTTTTAGTCTTTTTGTCTTTAACAAGAGCCATTTTAGTTCAATAATATATCATCTTTAAATGACTTTTTAGTTCTTTTTAGTATCTCAAGACTATATTAAGAATTTCTTTCATAAAGATTCATATCCTTAATACTAGATTTAGTTGTAAAGTCAATTTATTTGCTTCTTTCAACTACATTATTTCTTTATACATAATTTAAACTTTTTCTATGGATGTAGGAATAGTATCTCTATAATTTATATTAAGAATACGTGAGATTTTTATTCTTAAAGTATTGACAAGCTCATAAAGATTTATAATAGTAGCAAATCTATTCTCACTTCTACTGAGAATAGCATCCATAATCTTTTTTTTCATAGATAACTTAAATAAATTCAAAAGTTAAATTAGAAGAAGATAATCCACAACTTCTAATATCAAATAAAAATTTCCACAAAAAGGGATAATTTACTCTCTTTAAAGAAAAAATTACTATTAAAAAATAAGATTGTTTGTTTAAAGGTGGATACTTTACAATTTTTAAAATACAATAATAAAATTATAATAATATATTTACTTTTATAATAAGATAAAAACTATAAATTACTATTCTTATCAAATTAAAGACATAAATCTCAAAAAAGAAATCTTTAATATATTCTTATGTTGCTTAAAAGAATTAAAAAATCACTTAAAGATGATATAGTATTATACTAGAATAGCTATTGCCAAAAATTAAAAAAACTAGAAAGTCTTGAAACAAGTCTAAAGACTAAAAATGCATTGACAAGAGTAAAGAAGACTTCACTTTTGTCTCCATATATATTTTTAATTAGAAACTACATGGCAATATCCTATAAGACCTCTAAAATGTATTGACTTTGTGAGATACGTATCTTAATTTGCAAGGTATTTTTTTTATATATTTGCTATATAGTTAACTTATTCCACAAGCTTTCAATACATGATTAACTTATTGATCAAGTTTTTAGTCTACTAATCAACTACAAACACATGTAAAGTCATAATAATGTTTATGAAGTTTTTAAGAAGCTTTTCTAAAAAATATTATGAAATAAATCTACTTTTACTTACTTCTACTTATTCCTATAGATAAATATTAGAATAAATATGTATATTCATGATAATAGATAATAGACTTGTTTAAAAACTTTTAAAATAATATCAATTATAATTATAATATTTGTCAATCCAAAAAGTATGACATTATATTCCAAATTTCTATACCTTATTCAAAATGTTGTTTTCTATTCATTTTTTTTTAATCCTTATCAAATTATATGTTTCACAAAGATCTATTTTAATGTAAATCTTGACTTGATTAAATTATTACAAAAACCTTAATATTAACAACAATGAATAATGATTCTTTATCATTATTTTATTGAGGCCATAATAATCAACTCACATTTATAAAGATCTATCTTTTTTTTTTATAAAAAATATTAATGTACCTACTAAAAAATTGAAATACCACATAAAAAAAATTGTAAATTTTTTGTCAATTTAATCCTTCAATGCCAAAAATTCTCTATGATAGGTTACAGATTCAACTAAATGGTAATTGAACCCTTTCTTAAAAATCAATGGCACAATCGTATTATTATTGCTCCAACAATAGATAAGTATTTTTTTATTAAAGAAATTTTAAAACTACTTACACTACTCTAAGTTAGCTATTAATAAATAATTCTATTAAACAAAGCATTCAATATATTCACAATAACATTTAATTTAGACTCAAGAAACTTAACCATATTAACATCTTCACTTTCAATCATCTTAGAAAAATAAAACAATATCTTAATAATATCAATATAAAAGACGATAATCTACAACTTTTAAATTGATTAAATGTCTTTAAGAAGAAAGATAATCCACTCTCTATCAAAAAGGATCAAACTCTAACATTAATAAGAAAAAAGTCTTGACAAATTATCATAGATACACTATATATAAAAAAGTATTTACAAATTATCGTAAAAAAATTCAATAAAAAAACTAACAAAAACTTAATTAAACAAAACTCCAATATAAGATTAATACCAAAAAAGGTGAATTAGAGCTCCAAAAAATGTATTATTTGGATTTAGAATCCTCTTAGCTTCAACTCCAATATATACTATGTATTAAAAAATTTCAAGAAATTCTCATGTAGCTTGAAGATGAAGCAATTGTAAGAAGTTTTTCAAACAATTTCGTTAATCTTTTTAGAATTTTCTAAAATCTACTAAAATATTTTAGAAATCTTTCTAAAATTCTTTAATTAAAATATTATAAGAATCTTTTAAGATTTCATACTTAAGTATTATAAATTTTTTCTAAAATCTTCGAAAATCTTATAAAATATTCTAAAAATATTTTCAAAATCTTCTTATAAGATGTCCATATCATTGTGTCAAACAATACCAACATATTACAAGCAAAAATAATAAAAATTCTAATTTATTTAACTATGTATAATTTATTTATACCATATGAATAAAACACTTATTTTTATATCATGATTTCTAATGCCAACACAATCTTCTTATATTTAAACACACAACCTCACAAACATATTCATCATGGTCAACATTTCACACTACAAGTCTTAATCACTTAATCAATAACCATACTAGTTGTTCGTTAGAATTACTCATCAAATAATTACATACCAAGATTTATAGATAGATGTGTTGCAACTTCTTTCCACCTCTTAGCATTCAATATCTTCACAATAAATGCAACCTAACACAATGCAAATTAGTTCACTCACAATTCTTGATGCAAATCATTACTACTACACATCTCAAATTTTTCCATCAAACCATTCACTTTTTTACGATGAAGCATCAAATTTCAATAATTGTATATAGTTGCCTCATTTTCAAAACTTTTTCTATTCCACAAATTCCTAAACCTTCAAAAGCTACTTCTCACAAACTACAACCAAGATGTATGCTATATATATCTTCTCTTTCAATTTCTAAAATCATAAGCCTCTAAAATAACCATCAATTGGATACTAATATCCCAATATCTAGATCCATTTCTCAAACGTGCAAAAAAACAACTCATGTGGAAACAATCCAAAACGTACAACTTAGTTGCAAACCACATTCCAATTGAGATTCAATGCAATTTCGTGCTCATGCTTACTAAACTACCCCAAAGCCATCACCAAACTGCTTTCCTGCAACAGCATCTCATTCAACTCTAATCATGTGCAAAACCACAGAGATCAGAAATCTGCCACGGGAAAGGCAATCTTCTTCGAAACCCACAACATGAACACCATCGTCCACTCAGCCCCCCACGACCACCACGAACACACCAAACCACACAAGCAAATCTCAGACGCCCTCCATCGCATGCAATCGTGACTGAGCAGCAACCACAACGACAAAACCCCTGCACACCCAAGTAGACCGACTTCTCCAAAGCCCACCAACTGATCGTGTGAACCAGCACATCGACCCTCACAGAAAACCCTCACCGACACAGGCACTCGGGCAAAGCTGTTCTTCATACGCACCGTCCAGGTAGAGCTGTTATCTCCGTATCGCTTCAGATCCCGTCAGGGCCTTGACGCTGGAATCCTCCAACACTTGCACTCACGCTGCAGTCCGCTCAACCCACCACACCCACAGCTTAACAAAGTACTCCTCCACTCTGATCCGAACAGCTCTCCACAACAGCCTCTTCTGAGCAACGAAACGTCCTCAAGCGACTGTCGTGGTGGCACTACTCCCACGAGACTCAGCACGAAATCGCAGCACGAGAAGAACAGGTAGCGTAGAAGCAACAGAGCACACAAGTTGTGGTGAGGGCAAGCAAAGCAACTTGCCGAGCTTGTCGATGCTCGGAATCCGGCCCCGTCGTGGATAGAATCGGTACCGATTGGTGGCCAGCCTTCATCTGAGCCAGTGTTAAAATACGGCGGTAGGATGATATTCTGCAGCTGTGAGTTGCGTGTGGGTACAGAGTACCAGAAAAGACGAGCCATTGTTTAGCTGCAGTGTCATCCCAAGGTAGCTCGGAAAACGACAACAAAGCTGGCAGAGGTTTTTAAATCGGGAGGCCGGAGGCAGCAAGCATGATGCTCGTGTCAAATTCGAAGCATGAGTTCATGTTGGCTCTGAACGATTCGGTTTGTACACGATGTGTTCTTGTATATTTTGAAAGTCTATCTGAAAATATATTTACAGCAAACATTCAGATATGTATACAGACACATTTCTTACAAATTCTGCGCTAATTTCAATTGACAATGTAAATTCCTCAAAGTTTGGAGAGAGACTGTCAGCATGTTACCAAAAAAATCAAAACAAATTTGCTTTCAAACCCTACTCTACATAAAAGTCATGAAAGGTTTTAAATGTTGTTAGTTAAGAGTTACAATATAAAATATGTATGATTGGTGTGAGAAGGAAAATTTAAATTAGAAGTTGGAAATCTTATATATTCTCTACCAAATATATTTTGTAAATGGTGTCTAGAGCTGTGTATATCAAGGTCTTGATATTGTAGGGAGATAGATTTTTATATGAGCATTTTAAAATAAACTCAATGGCAATTATTAGAATAAATTTAATTTGATTTAGATTTCAATATGTTTTTAATTTCATAATTTTTATTTTATATTATTATAATTATATTTATCAATTCATTGTGGAAAATCTTATCATTTAGAGTTTCTTTTTTGTACAATATATTTGTAGCAAGTCATCTTTTATATGTTTTATTATACTTTTTGTGTTATAGAATGAGTTCATGATCTTTTTGTATAAATTATATATATGATTTGCTAATGATTATGATTTTATAAAAGTATTTGTAATAAATGTAATTTTTTATGTTTTGACTTGTGTAAAAATTAATTTATTTATGTAATAAATAAGAATTTTATTTTTTATAGTAATTAAAATTTAATATTAATTAGTATTTTTTATATTTTTATATTATTTTTTTTATATTTTAAGTTATAAATATTTAAGATTTATTTTGAAAGTATTATATTGTCAAGGATAAGAACTTAATGAATACAAATAGATAAGTAAGACTTTCTTCGAAGAAAGATGGTAAAATAGAAATAATTAAATATATATATTAAAAAAAAGTTAAAATGGCTAATGCCAAAAGATAAAAAAATTAAAGATCTTTGAAACTACACTAAAAGCAAGAAAGAAGTTGAAAAGAGTGAAAAAAGCTTCACTCTTGCCTTCATATATATATATATATATATATATATATATATTATCTAACTAAAAGCTATGTGGAGTTGTTCTATAGGACCTCCAATACATATTTAATTTGCATGACATGTGTTTTAACTTACAAGACGAGTTTTCTATATGTGTGCTATATCATTAGCTTGTATCATAATCTACCAATATATACAACATGTGGCTAATTTGTTAGCCAAATATTCAACCTATCAATCTCCTATAAGCATGTATAAAGATAAAACCATATCTATAAAGCTATTAGAAAGCTTTTCTTTAAGATATTATAAAATTAACATATTTTTACCTACTTCTACTTATTCAAATTATCTAAATAATTAATAGAATAAATAAATAAATATATATATATATATATATATATATATATATAGATGTATATATATATATATAGATGTATATATAGTCATGTTTTTTTATTCAATCTTAAACAGCTTATTTTTTTCCCAACTTGAAGTAATAATCTTTTTTTAGATCATATTTTTAGTGCTAACATAGCACAAAGAGATAGCAATGACATGTTGTCATAGATATACATAATTACTTACATAAAAAGTGTTAAATAAAAAATAAATAAAGATAGATTTTATAATATTTAAAAAAAAAATCTCCTAATAAGCTTTATAGAAGCATCTTTGACTTTAGATGTATTTGTAATTAATTAATAGATTGAAAACTTGGCCAACAAGTTGGTTGTTTGTTGCACATATTGGTAGCTTTTTGTACAAGTTGGCAATATAGCACACATATAAGAAACTTGTCTTGCAAATTAAACATGTGTCTTATAGGTTGGACATGTGTTGGAGATTCTATAAAATGTCACTATTTAATTCTTAGTTAGATAGTATAGATTTGCTAAGATTGCTTCTAATTGGGAGTCTACTTGCATATCTTTCTATTGGGGCTCCAAATCTGACGTCTTCAAGGAAGAGGATATATTTTTTTTTATTCTTCAAATAGACAAAATTATTCAAAACTAAACTTAATATAATCTCGTAATTTTTTTAAAAAAATTAAACCAATATGCTATTCAAGATCATAAAAACCTCACTAATTCTAAAAATCAAATATCCAAGATTTTAATTCAATCAAAATTCAATATCCTTCAATCTAACTATTTGATTGATTTTAAATTTTAAAAAAATATTCAAAAAAAATATATTTACAAATCCACGAAATTTCACATGTTTATTTATTGTAATATTTTTTAAAAAATTAAATATATAAACCTCTTTTATTCTTCAAAATTCAAAATCACTAAAAACATCTACGATTTTGAAAAGTTTTCAAAAACTCACAATTTATCCAAACAATCTTAAATCCAATGCTAACAAAACCTCCTTAAAGTATCTTCTATAGACTTACTCTTTGATCAACAAAAAAATTATAGAGTTACCATAGGTACGAGATTTTGTATTTTAAGATCTTATTTTGACCTTGATTTATAATAAATTATGTCTTGATATCAATTAATAGTTTTTTTTTACAAAAATGCAACATTGATATTAAATATTTTTGACATTATATTTTTCAATTAGGATCTTCTATAATAGAATCTATATTTTTTTCTTTTATCATTTAGTTGTATTAAAATACAATAATATTTTGATACACAACTATATAAAATTGTTTTGAGACTTATCTCCTTTTGCTTTTGATCCAAAATAATGCCAATATTTGATATGTTTTCTTCATATTTAAAATCTCTATCTTGTAGAAAATTTTGAAGCATTTTCTTCTTTAAAATTTCAATCTTGTATAAATTTTAAAAAACATGGAGCTTTATAATACACTCAAAGACTAACAATTTTCTACCAAAAAACTTAATTTTGTGAATAAGAATTTATAAAATTAGATCTTTTATTACTTTTTATATTTACTTAATATAGACTAAAATAAAAATATTTACCATCAAAAGGTTTTATTTCCAAATTAATTTTACTACACATCATATCAAAACTAAACACATTGACTTTCATAGCATCCATCTTTAAAAAATCTTATTTTATTACATTCTTTTTTATAATCTCAAATGCCATATATAGAATAAAGTCTATATTTTTTTATATACATATTTGTAAAGTATTCTTTACTTCAACCTTTGAAATACTAAAATCAAGAAATTTCATATATACATATGCCTTATTAAGTATTTTTAAAATATCTATTGGATCTTTAATAACATTGTTAGACTTTAGATTATAATGTATTATCTTCATATCATGTATATAGAGCATTTCACTTATAATTTATAGCATAATATTTAATGCAATAGCTTTTGAAAGTAGACTTTGTTTTTCTAATGTTTTAGATAAGGTCATCTTTTCTTATTCCATAACAAAAAAATATGTATATTATTTATTTATTTATTTATTTTAAAAAATACTACAAAAAAATAATTAATAATATTTGGATGACTTAATCTTCCTAAAATTCCATCTTCTTTTAAAGTAAATTTTTAAAACTCCTTAGAGAAATAAAAAATATGAATCATCCTTTTTGCATTCTCTAAATTTAATAACTATATCAAATCACTACTACTTGTCATTTTCCTTGTTAATCCAATAGAATAGGTGGTCTTCCATGTTCAGAATAAAGATACTCATTAGAAGAAATGATAATATTAAATGTACCTCCTTGAGCCTTTTGAACACCTCTTAATTGACTTATAAGATAATAAGAAAGTTTAACATCTTTACTTGTGCATTTTTATTGCAATATAATATTATTAAGCTTCTCATAAACATGACAATAATTCTTGATCAACTTCATCAATGGATGTTCAAAAAAAATGTAGTATTCATTTTAGTCTTAATAATCTTGTTACTTTGGTCAAAATAATAACATTAAGAGATGCTACAAATAGTGTCAAAATAACACTCCAAGTCTATAAGAAGTTTTTCTAAAAGCTTCTTTATTATTAATTTGAATCATTGCAAATTAAATTCAATCTTCTTTGCAAGATTCTTCAATCAAGACTCCTAGTTTACTTATTATTTGGAACAAAACTTTTTTTTCCATCAAATACATTTGTATAAGTACTACCAATAATTCTTTGAATTGGAATAATAATTTTAAGACTTTTTAAAAAGTTTTTCACTAAATTTTTGCATTATCTTTTGTTCAACATCTCTTGTTTTAATGATGTTGTAGCCTTTATTATAGTCTTTTCTGATGACTACAAAAAAATCCATCTTATAATACTATAACAAACTTTTTTTTGAAGTAAAGATTATATTAATGTAAAGTTTGAAAATAAGTAAGAACATATAATAATTCGTATAATATCTAAAAAAATTGTTTAAGCTACTACCTAACTTTAATCTTATCTTAAATTTAAACAAAATTTATTAAAAATATATCTAAAAAATATTATTAAAACAATAATACTATAAATTGATAGTAAAATACTAATAATCCATATTTTTATTAAAAAATATATATAATATAATAAAAATATAAGAATAAGAAGTATAATGACTTTTAATCAATAATATAGTATACTGTGTATAATTTTTGTTAACATCAAACTCAAAATATATGATCACAAGGCATAAAAAAGAAAAAAAAGAAAGCTTTAAAGAACTATTCTAATGTAAATATCATAAGAAATTCCGTTATCTATAATAGAACTATTAAATGAAGCTTTTAAAAACTACATGCTCATTTACATAATATAAAATATTTCAAGTTAGTAAAATTATATACCTATTGTTTAAAAAATAAATAATTATTAAGCATCAAAATTGAACAATTATAAGTTTATTAAAATTATAAGGTACAATTCTTATACAAATTAAGATACATTAAAATTATCTTATTTTAAATTATCTAATAGTCTTAATTGATATATCCAAGTCTTAGGTATATAATGCAAAATAAAAAATATTACATTAAATTAATGATTTGAAAATCTAATTCTATAATACAAGGATAATTATTTGATAAAGACTAAAAAATCCACCATTATTATTGTATTTTCTTACAACAACTATATAAAACAAATAAACTCTTCTTCAAATAATCTATATATCTTTTATAATTAAGTAGTTCTAATTACATAGAAAAAAGCTCAAAAAAATATAAAATCAAAAAGAATTAATATATATATATATATATA
Organism: Physcomitrium patens; assembly: GCF_059467195.1. Lineage (NCBI taxonomy): Eukaryota > Viridiplantae > Streptophyta > Bryopsida > Funariales > Funariaceae > Physcomitrium > Physcomitrium patens. The sequence goes on along the minus strand of NC_143422.1, from coordinate 13,068,437 downwards.
TATATATATATACACTCTAAGATATATTATCTATTTTCTTTATTTTACTTAATAGATTATATTATACTTCAATAAATTATAATTAAATTACTTTAATCTTAAATATATAATTTAATAAATTCCTTATTTTTAATATAAATCAATTTTTTTATTTTTAAATATCTAAAATTAATTTGAATGATTTAATATTATATAATACTTAAATAATAAAGATATCATATTCACCATTAAAAAAACTATGCTTTATAATGGAGATACTAAAAGAACATTTAATACAAATAATAATAAAATAATATAATTTAAATTAAAAAATAAAAAAAATAAAAAATAAAAAAGATATAATTAGAAAAAAATTGAATCAATAACTTATTATAATATCTAAATCTAACTTCAATAAGAAAAAATAAAATTCTTTAAAAGTTTTTAAATCTAAAAATTAAAAAACTAAAATTTATTATCTCAACCAATATTAATGTAATATCAACATATTTCATTGACATATATATTTACTCCAATAATTACCTAGATAATATAAGTAGATAGAAGTATATAAAAATAAGAAATTTAATAATATCTTATGAAAAAACTTCTTAGAGGCTATATAGATGCAGTTTACTTTTATATGTGTATAAAAGTCATTGGTAGGTTGAAAACTTGATCAAAACCATAGCTATATGTTATAGATGTTAGCAACTTATTGCATAAGTTAGATATGTGGCGTACATATAGGAAGCTTGTCTTACAAATTAGATACATGTTCTATAAGTTGGACATGTGTTGGAGGTCCTATAGAACGTCACCACATAGCTCTTAGTTAAATAGTATATATAGATACAAAAATGAGACCTTCTTCACTTTTATTAATTTTTTTTTTATTTCTAGTTTAGTTTTAAGAATCTTTACTTTCTTAGTCTTTGGCAATAGCTATTCTAACTTTTTCTTGAATTTGTATATTTACTTATTTCAAATTTGTCATCTTTTTTTAAAAAATGTATCACTTTTTTATTTATATTCTTTAAATTCTTATCCTTGACAACACATTTATATTTTTCTTGAAATAACATTCTAAACAATTTAATATTTCTATGTCAAAAATAAATACAACTACCATATATTTTAATATATATAATTTGCATAAAGATTATATTATTTTTATTAAATTATTATTTAAATTATTTAATATATATATATATATATATATATATATATATGATAATCTTATTTCTTATGTCAACAATCTATATACATAAATATTATCACTTATTTTAATTAATATTTTATTTTCTACGTTTAATTACTCCATTCCACAACCTACAATTTATAGTTTAACTATTATACAAAAAATACATATATTCAATTCCATCAACTTCACTTTATTTATGTCAAGGACAAGAACTCGATGAAAAAACAGTTCAGACAAGTAAGCCTTCACTCAAAGAAAAGTAATAAAATATGAATAATAAGTATGTATATTGAAAAGAGAAACTAGAATGGCTATTGCCAAAAGACAAGAAAACTAGAGACCCTTGAAACTAGACTAGAAGCAAGAAAGGAGTTGACAAGAGTGAAGAAGCCTTCACTCTTGTCTCTATATATACTATCTAACTAGGGGCTACGTGGCGACGTTCTATAGGACCTCCAATATGTGTTGACTTTGTAGGACATATGCCTTGACTTACAAGGCAAGTTTTTCTACGTGTGGGCCACATAGTTAGCTTGATCTTCAAGCTAACAACATGTGTGGCACATGGCCAACTTGTTGACCACGTTTCTAATCCAAAAAGTCAATTAAAGACACCTATGAAGTCAAAGCAGCGTCTAGGAAGTTTCTAGGAAGCTTCTATATTAAATATTATAGAATTAACTTACTTTTATCTACTTTTACTTACTTCTACCTATTTCTATATGTAATTATTAGCTTACATGATTATGGCCGTGACATTACCCCCCCTTCTAGAGACGAGTTCCACGAGGAGCGGTCATCATATGTTGAGGAAATCTATGATGCGACGAATTGTATTCGCCACATAATCTGATCTCTGTTCTCTTCGAAGATGATTCATAGGCCTCTCAACCATCGGTAGTGTCCCATACCAGGGCGGGAAGACCACCCAGTTATTTGATCATTGTTGAGGCCTTCGTAACTTCCTTCGAATAGAATATTTGGAACACCATCTGGAGTTGTTCCTACCTCTAGCAAAATCACCAAACATCGGGAGTCTCTTCCCAAATCGTGATACCACACGCGTTGTATCTCACCATCTATTCGAGGAAGAACATGTCGTTCTTGAAGATGTTCATCTCGATTGCGTCGTCTTGAAGGTTGTGACAATGTCAAGGACAAAGACTCGATGAGGAAAAATATACACCAAAAGGCTATCTCGATATAATAAGTCAAAATATAAACAAGTAGGTATATTAAAAGGAAACTGGAATGGCTATTGCCACAAGACAAGAAACTAAAGACTCTTGAACCTGGACTAGAAGCAAGAAAGAAGTTGACAAGAGTGAAGAAGCCTTCACTCTTGTCTCTATATATACTATCTAACTAGGGGCTACGTGGCGACGTTCTATAGGACCTCCAATATGTGTTGACTTTGTAGGACACATGCCTTGACTTACAAGGCAAGTTTTTCTACGTGTGGGCCACATAGTTAGCTTGATCTTCAAGCTAACAACATGTGTGGCACATGGCCAACTTGTTGACCACGTTTCTAATCCAAAAAGTCAATTAAAGACACCTATGAAGTCAAAGCAGCGTCTAGGAAGTTTCTAAGAAGCTTCTATATTAAATATTATACAATTAACTTACTTTTATCTACTTTTACTTACTTCTACCTATTTCTATATGTAATTATTAGCTTACATGATTATGGCCGTGACATTATCCCCCCTTCTAGAGACGAGTTCCACGAGGAGCGGTCATCATATGTTGAGGAAATCTATGATGCAACGAATTGTATTCGCCACATACTCTGATCTCTGTTCTCTTCGAAGATGATTGATAGGGCCTCTCAACCATCGGTAGTGTCCCATACCAGGGCGGGAAGACCACCCAGTTATTTGATCATTATTGAGGCCTTCATAACTTCCTTCAAATAGAATATTCGGAACACCATCAGGAGTTGTTCCTACCTCTAGCAAAATCACCAAACATCGGGAGTCCCTTCCCAAATCGTGATACCAAACGCGTTGTATCTCACCATCTGTTCGAGGAAGAACATGTCGTTCTTGAAGATCTTCATCTCGATTGCGTCGTCTTGAAGGTTGTGACAATCGTAATGTCTCGTCCGACAGGTCAGCAAACGAAGGTTCTTGAGTTGAATCTGCTGGTTGTTGGCTCTCCATCTAATTAGCGTCACAAATGCAAAGAAGTTACAAACAAGGATAGGAAATTGAATGTTATCTTGCCTCAATCTTGTCTCTTTTATAAGAGAGATTTTCATCTTGGTTTTGATGGATGTCGTTGATGAAAAACTTTGACTTTAGTTGATGCTTTTGCTAGATTCTTGGATGGCTCCCATGTCCGTTCACTAATATCATATCCGCGCCAATGAACAAGATATTCCAGCTTATTTCGGCGCCGCCTTGAGTCTAATATCTCTTCCACCTCAAATTCTTCATTATTATCTACTTCTATAGGAGGCGGTGGCATTTGTCTTCTTCCTTGTATATCCACTGTCTTATATGGTTCAAGAAGAGATACTTGGAATACAGGATGGATCTTCATTGACTCTGGTAGATGTAACCGATATGCAACTGGGTTGATCTGTTCAGAAACAGAAAAGGGGCCAAGCCTATGATAGTCCAACTTGTCACAAGGTCGAGTAGTCTTGATATTGCGATGAAGTAGCCATACCTTATCACCGACATTGATCTGTGGTTGCTCCTTACGATATAGATCTGCGTTTATCTTTTGTCGTTCTTGAGCTTCCTTCAATTGTGTCTTCATTATTGCATGTAACTCTGACAACCGATTTGCCATATCTTCTGCTGCAGGATTATCAACTTTTGAAAAATCAAAAGTATCAAGTCGTGGATGATAGCCATAATTGGCAAAGAAAGGTGTTTGTTGCGTGGAAGAATGTACCGTATTATTATAAGCAAACTCTGCCAATGGCAGAAGGGTTGTCCAATCAACTTGTTGGTAGTTGATAGTACACCTTAAATATTGCTCCAAGACTTGATTTACGCGCTTTGTTTGTCCATCAGTTTGAGGATGAAAAGCCGAAGATAGTTTTATGTCCACTTTTAAAATCTTGAAAAGGGTCTTCCAAAATCTTGACACAAATTGAGTTCCCATATCCGATATGATATCTTTAGGTAATCCATGATAGCGATAGATATTATCAATGAAAAGCTTAGCTGTTTCTTCACCTGTGATAGATTTTGTACATGGCACAAAATGTGCCATCTTGGTGAAACGATCTACTATCACAAATATAGAATCATAAGATCTTAAGCTTGGAAGATCTGTGATGAAATCCATAGAAATAGAAGACCATGGTTGTTCTGGTATAGGTAATGGCTGAAGAAGTCCGTAAGGTCGATGACGAGGAATTTTTGATCTTGAATAAATATCACATGATTGTACAAAGTCTTTGACTGACTTCCACATTTGTGGCCACCAAAAATCTCTTGATATGAGTTCCAAAGTCTTATTATATCTAAAGTGCCCTGCTGCTGGAAAGTCATGACATGCTTGAAGAACACGTAAACGTGCTTCTCTTTCTGGAACATATAGGCGTCCTTCAAAATATAATAGATTATTCTTGAACTCAAACTTAGAAGGATCATGAGACTTGGAAGAATTATTCTCGATATCATAAACAAGAGGGTCTGAGGACATACTAGACTGGATTTGCTTGAAAAAAGTTGAATCAACAGTCAATGTTGATTTCATTGCTCGGAGATGAAATTGCTCCGGTTTCAAGAGGATCGTTCTTTGTTGCTCAAAAGCTGCATCTCCTTCTTTTGGTGCAAAATAAGAACGTCTAGATAGGGCATCGGATAAACCTTGTTGTTTTCCTGGCCGATAAGTGATAATGAATTCGAATCTTGACAAAGACATACTCCAATGAGCTTGACGACGATTCAACACGCGTGCTGACATGAAATACTCGAGGTTCTTGTGATCTGTATACACAGTGACTGGACTAGAAGCGCCTTCTAGATAATGACGCCATTCTTGAAAGGAATCCACGATCGCAAGAAGTTCTTTATCGTGGATCTCATAATTGATCTCGACTGCTGAGAATTTTCTTGAATGAAAAGCTATCGGATGGAGTTTGTCATCTGTTCCCATTTGTGATAAAACTGCACCCAAGGCAAAATCTGATGCATCTGTTTCCATAAAAAATGCCTTGGAAAAGTCAACACGATATAAGACTGGTGCAGAGACAAACGATGTCTTCAAGGCTTCAAATACTGCTTCCGCTTCTTGATTCCATTGAAATTTATCTTTACTAGTCAAGCGTGTAAGTGGAGCTGCAACTCGTGAAAAATCTTTGATGAAGATCCGATAGTAATTGGCAAATCCAAAGAAACATTGGACATCTCTTACTGTCCTTAGAATCTTCCAATCCACGATTGTTTGGACTTTCTTAGAATCCATCATGAGACCATCATTTGAAATGATGTATCCTAAAAAGTCAACTTGAGTAGTGTGAAATACACACTTTTCCATCTTGGCGTACAATCCTGCATCTCTAAGTTTTTGTAATACTTGACGAACATGTATTTCATGTTTTTCGACGTTTTTAGAATAGATCAGGATATCGTCTAGATAGCAGACGACAAAATTGTCTAAGAATTCATGAAATACATCATTCATGAGATGTTGAAAAGCAGCTGGTGCATTCGTGAGTCCAAAGGGCATGACATTATATTCGAAATGTCCATACCTGGTTCGAAACGTAGTCTTCCATTCATCTCCTTCTTTGATCCGTACTAGATTATATGCTCATCTTAGATCTATTTTTGTATAGATCTTAGCTTGATTCAACTGGTCAAGAAGTCTTGATATCAAAGGTAATGGATACCTGTTCTTGATTGTGATCTTGTTGAGTCCTCGATAATCAACACACATTCGTAAAGATCCATCTTTTTTCTTTACGAATAGAATTGGAGCTCCTGCTGGAGATTTTGAATGGCGTATGAAATTCTTCGCTAAATTCTCATCAATATATGTCTTGAGTTCAACCATCTCATCTTGCGATAAACTGTAAATTGGTCCAAATGGTGGCTGAGTTCTTTCCTTGAGGTCGATTGAACAATCATATGGACGATGCTCAGGAAGAATATCTGCATTTTTTTTCTCAAAAACGTCTTGATACTCCTGATATTGACTTGGAATGCCACTTGAAGTCTTTACGTTTTTAGAAATAGGTGCAGCATAAATAGCAAAAGTTGATCCTTCTTTTGCTGCGTGTATAAATGCTTTTGCACCTATCAGTATGGGTTTTACTATACTAGACTTATAATTTTTTACTTAGTTGGTAGAACTATTAATAACACTCTGGAAAAAATCAAGTTTACGCGAATTCCAATCTATTCGAGGATTATATTTTTCAAGCCAGGATAAACCTAAAATAACTGGATTGGACGGGGATTTAATTATGTTAAAAGCTATGTAGCTATCATGACCGCCTATTGTTACTTTTATAGGATGAGTTTCATGAGTGACATCTCCAGAAGACAAGGGACGACCATCTATGACTTCTACATGTACTGATTTAGGTTTCTGTACAAAGGGTATTTTACGACTTTTAACAAATTGTTCATCTAAAAAACATGCTGAGGCTCCCGAATCTAATAAAGCAGAGGCTTTGTAATTCTTAGGTCCTAAATATAAGTCTATTATAAAATAAGGAGAGGGTTCTGAGGAGAGGATAGGACCTTCATTAGGAATTGTACAAGGTTCCAGCTGCACGGTCCCTATTGTAGCTGGACGAATCCGTTTTCTGACATGTTGTCTTCTTTGACCGTCCTACCCCTCATTTTATAGTTGTGTCGTTTCTTTGGACAATGTTGAGCAGTGTGCTTAGGTTCTCCGCAATATAAACATAATCCTTCTTGACGACGACGAATCTTTTCTTGCTCAGTTAGGGGTTTAAAACGTACCGCGTTAATTTGCATGTCTTCTACTTCCGAATGTACGTTTGGCAAAGATGTTGATGTTGCCATCGAGTTATAATGTTGAGGTTCCCATGAATGATTCTCGGATCGAAATTCGAAAAGTCGATTATCACATTTTACTTCAAAATCGATTGCTTGACTCAAAGTTTGAGGATCAGGTAAGTTGAGCATCAATTTCTTTACTTCGTATTGCAATCCATAAAGAAATTGACTGATGAGTGCAGCATCATCCCACTTGATGTCAATTGCAAGTTGTCAAAATTGTGAAGCATACACTGTTACTGAGCGATTTTTTTGTCATAGAATTCGGATCTTATTTGTTGCAATACAAGTTGCATCGTGTTCTCCATACATAGATCGAAACTCCGCCAAAAAAGCTTCCAAATTATCCAATATTGGATTTCGTTGTTCAAGAAAAGACGAAAACCACGATAATGCAGAACCAGAAAGTAGAGTGCCAATAAACCTGACTTGTGATCCTGGAGTTGGATAGCTTTGTGGTTGAAGTTCAATTGCCAATTGTACTTGATTGATGAACCCTCGAAACTTTGATCTCGTACCATCAAATTTCTCGGATAATGCAATTTTTGGTTCTCTAGTGCTTACAGGGTGTTGTACAATTAGAGAAGGAACGTGGTTTGTTGTAGATGTTGAAGCAGCTCCGATCATCTCTATATCTCCACTTTCTGCTATTCTTGTTCTTTCATGTGTTGGTGAATTGAGTTGATGCATCGCAAGCATTAACTCCATCATTTGCTCTTGCATTTGTACCATTGCACTCTTCATTTCAACAAGCTCTGCCATAATGACACTAAGAAGAAAAATTTGTTTGATACTGCTCAAGACAAAAAAAAAAAAAAAAAAAAAAAAAAAAAAAAAAAAAAAAAAAAGACTTGATAACAAAGAAGATACTAAGAACAATATCAGTTTAGAAGTGGGTAATCCGCAAACTTCTAATATGCATATGTCTTGTCAAGAGAAAGGGGTAATCCACTCTTACTCAAGAAAAACAAAGCTCTGATATTGTAAGTGTACTCTTGTCAATCTGTCAAGGACAAGAACTCGATGAAAAAACAGTTCAGACAAGTAAGCCTTCACTCAAAGAAAAGTAACAAAATATGAATAATAAGTATGTATATTGAAAAGAGAAACTAGAATGGCTATTGCCAAAAGACAAGAAAACTAGAGACCCTTGAAACTAGACTAGAAGCAAGAAAGGAGTTGACAAGAGTGAAGAAGCCTTCACTCTTGTCTCTATATATACTATCTAACTAGGGGCTACGTGGCGATGTTCTATAGGACCTCCAATATGTGTTGACTTTGTAGGACACATGCCTTGACTTACAAGGCAAGTTTTTCTACGTGTGGGCCACATAGTTAGCTTGATCTTCAAGCTAACAACATGTGTGGCACATGGCCAACTTGTTGACCACGTTTCTAATCCAAAAAGTCAATTAAAGACACCTATGAAGTCAAAGCAGCGTCTAAGAAGTTTCTAGGAAGCTTCTATATTAAATATTATAGAATTAACTTACTTTTATCTACTTTTACTTACTTCTACCTATTTCTATATGTAATTATTAGCTTACATGATTATGGCCGTGACAATTTACTATGATTCAATATGTTTCATATTTTTAAGCATATTAAAATGATTCAATACGATGCATATTTTTAAGCAATCATTGCTTCAATTTAATTATAATAATATACTCTAACATAAAAAAAGAGTCATTTATAATAAGTGAGGTTTTTTCACATAAACATCATATAAACATTGGACCATAGCTAAAGTATTAGTATCAATATTAGACCAAGTTATTAATAAACCAAATTTTCCATGTAATCTTATTGTAATCTCAACCAACAAGTCAACTCTGTCTAAAGGAAGTTATCTTCAAAGACTTGTATTAACATTGCAATCCATTCAATCCATGACACTCTTAACAAACTACTCTCACAACTAAGCAAATTTAGATAACTTTCTATTAACTAAATAAAGTAAGAAATACAAATAAATCTTGATCAACCACCTTAGCAATGATGCTACTTGCACTAAAAAGATGAATGTGCAAAAATAAGTGTAGCATCTATTCAATACCTCAGCAAAGCATGTAAACTTGCAATACAAGCCAAGCTACAAACTTTTACCAAAAAATGTATGCATATCAAGTTGTTATTAATCTAAACCATCTATGTATTCTTGTTGTAATTTCAAGCAACAAATCAACTTTGTCTTGAAGATATTATTTTCAAATGCTTGCAATCATACTATAATCCATCCAATCCACTACATTCTCAATAGACAACTCTCTAATGTAAGCCAGTAATAGATAATTGGATTATTTTAAAGGAAGTAAGTGAGGCAAGGCAATCTTTATCAATTACTCTATCAACAACTCTACTTGCACAAAGAGAGCAATGTCATAGCCTATGGGCATGTAAGAGAGAAGACATGGAGCAACATTCTAAATTTCATATAAAATAGTGTCAAGTATGGTTGATTAATAAAGTAAAAGAATAGGAAAGCTTACTATCAATATTAATTTTTATTGCCAAAAAATCAGCATATTCTATTATGTATACAAAGAAACTGCTTTAATGATTTAAAGCACTTTGGTCTCCAAGAGGAATTTTGATAATATTTATTTTTTGGATGAACAATTGGGATTTCTACACAGTTAACATACCAACTACACTTTTGTTTGAATTCATGAAGCAACCATCCAATCATTTTTGAAGGAATGATGAAGCTCAGAAGATAAGCTTTTGCTTCTGCTTTGGTAGCTTTTGAATGTTTTGCTATTGTGGTAATTGTTGGACCATCTTGATGAGGGTGATCATGTTCATGCTTCTTAGAATAATTTTGAACCAGCACTTCAACCATGGGTGTACCAAATTCTTAGAGAATTTGGTTTATCACACCTCCAGTGTGATGCAAAAGTTTTCCTTCAACATCTTACATATAGCACCATGAAATAACATACTGAGATCTGGAGGAATTTGGACCAACTCTTTTAAAGGACTCTAATTCAGTTTGAAACTGTTGACTCATTCTCTCACTCATAGCAGCTTGTTCAATACCTACAAGGATATACAAGTGATCCTGTGCACAAGCAATTCAGAATAATACAGCTTACAACTAGTCCAAAAATTGCTACAACTGGTTAATTCTTTGGAAGAACAGGGGTTCCAAGTCTAGTTTTTTCTGTAAGAAATTGAATGCTTTGTTAGAGAATATATAATCACAAGTGTCCACCATTTCTTCTGTAGGCTGGAAAGACTTTGCTGCTTGGTTGGGTATGTCCATTACAAATTCATTGATGCCACTCATCATTTTGTGATAATACAATAACCTTGATAGCCTCTCTCCCAACTTTCTGTAGAGGTCAAAAATTGCAGATAAGTATGATACTTCTATTATGAATTATAGTAGTATACTATTGTATTTGTTATATTTTGGCAATCTTTATTTAATATGTATTCACTCAAATTGCCTAAATAGTCATATATATATATATATATATATATTTATAGAAAGAGAGATATTGATAATCAAATGTTTACAAATACAAGCTTATAAAATATATTGGGTTAATTACATTAACACGATCTATATATGAGGATGCTGCCTTAACAATTAACCTTACAATTTTATTCTTAACATTGTATGCTAGTTATTGTTAATTTCAATTTCATTTATGTATCAAATTTAATTTTTAAACAAAATTTGATTCTTCAAAGCTTTGCAATAACTCTCAGTAGTTTTACCTTTTCTCCTTGCTCCATTATATCCATCAACTCAGGAACCTCGTCTGTAAACTTATTTTCAGATAAAACACAGCTACACACTTTGATTCTTTTAAAAATCTGTAGTTGGCACACAATCTATATTTATTTCAACTTTTCTTGTTCCAATAGACCAAAATACTTACTGGGTACCTTTTCCTACATATTTCATCCAATCACCGAAATAAAATAAAATCAAAAACAATACACAAAGCCACTACGTACGTGGATCATTCAATTTGAGTTCCCGCCACCGAAATACCGTGCCCCCGCTGGAGATTCTCAATGGACACGTTGAGCAGCGTTTCTAGGCGGCCCCTCTAAGTGACTCAGCGACCACAGCCGGGAAGGAACACGTTCAATTCAAGGGAACGCCTGGTTCGCATGTCGGCAGCGACAGAGTGAAGAAACCCTGGCGTCAGTCTAGCGTCGTGACCCAGCTCTCTCTCACGTCGTCGTGTTCCTCAGTCTCTAATGTGGGTGGGCGTGTGCATGAGACAGTGAGCGAGCGAGCGCATCGGAAGACAAGACAAGACAAGACAAGAGAGGAGAGGAGAATTACGACTCCAGAAGTATTCTGCGCCGTTACGGCATGGGGACGCAAGCCTCTAGTGCCGATGGGATTGTGGCTGAGGATCCCAAGATGGCCTACACCCAGAAAGTGAGCTCAGTTTTTCCTGTGTTTCGAATTTGGGTGTTAGGGTTTTGTTGGTTTTTTGCTCGATCTGTGGAATCTTCCTTATGTGGGAGCCTTCCTTCATTTTTTGGTGGTGTTCTGGGCACTCTGGGATTTGATTGGGCGTCTCATGTGTGATTTGTTTGTTTCCTTACTACAAGGTTCTGGAGGAGAAGGAGCAGATGCTGAGAAAGTGAGTTGTCTCTGGATGTTAGTGTGTGTAATCATGCTTTCGATTTTTCCGGTTGTCATCACGAACTTAGAGCCATTGGCTAGAATGTAATGTGTGGATCGTCAGTTTATCGGTGCCATTGTGTCGACAAATTCGATATGGATGGACGTCTAGGTTACGTGACTTGGCTTGCAGTTCAGAACGGCTCGGCTGGGAATAGGAGTAGATTTGTTTTGGTTTAATGTAACGTGACGAGTCGGTTACGAAGTCGAGTTTCGAGTACTCACCAGCCGGGGTCTGTTTGGACAAAGTGGTTAAGAGTTGCATAATCTCGTATAATTTTCTGAATATCTGCCTGTAAGTTGCCTGCATGGGTGGTGTTTTATGAATGATGTTGTCAGGTATATCCAAGACAATTACTCAAAAATCCAGAACGTGGAAAAAGAGCTAGCTTCATTGGCATTGGAAGTGAAGCTCACAGCGGGACCCAAGAAAGCAGGCACTCCCCTGAACCCTCCAGCTCGCATTTAGCGCAGCAAGTTGGCAAATGAGCGAATGTGTGACGACTCTTCGAATCACGCGTATTTGCTTTCAAGGTGTTCAACTAGACTGTTATTTTAGAGTGCTTCACATACGCTGTTCTTTCTCCGTGCGCGTAGTTTTGACACCGTGTCTTTGGCATGCACGATGAAAGCTCTGGAGCATCTTCGGAAATTAATCGAAGCATCCACCGAAAAGATCAAGGCTGCCAGAGCTAAGGAAGAGCAAGCAAGGAAGGTACTTTGTGCTCAAATTGCTTCTTGATCAGCACGTTGCAACCTGCGCCGCAACTTTGCAACTGAGCAACTTTCCGCGGCATTATGCTCTTTGTCCAACCGTCTGCTGACGACTTTTGCAATTCAAGGGATGAGATTTTTAGTGCATGTTGCAGGTGTGGGAAGCTGCTATGAAGGCAGTTGAGGTAGAAGAGCTGAACAAGCAGAGGCTGTGTAACGATCTCAAGTGTTTGGTATAGTCACCTTCCATGGGAACTCTCGGACAATTGGGGGTTGAATGCAGGGTGTTGGCTTTCCGAAAAATTGTTCGCTCAACACCAACGATCATGTTATAGAACAAATGGTCACTGGAGCATCGCTCCAGTTGTCTATATTGTAGAGTGGAGCTTCATTACCTCGTTGTATGAAGGACAAGGGGGTTGAGGGATGTTATTTTTGTTGGCATAAAGTGTTCAGGAATATTGTTGGTTCTGTATACTGGAGGTGACGGAAATTGGATTGCACAGACCGACTCGAAGCATCATGTTTATGCAGGTACAACAAAGTGCCGAAGCTCAGTACTCCCGTCTGGAGGAGCTGACTAGCAGGCTAGAAGCTCTGAATCCTGCTTTGCAGGGTGGGGCGTCCCAGGTTCTCACAGCAGGGCTTAGATCAATGCCCGCCCATGACAGTGCTGCACAGCAACAGAGCTGCAAGAACACTTCAGGCAGTGTCGATGTAAGGGCGCCTCATCATCAATCACCTTTCCTCTGCGACCGCTGTTAATTTTATTAGGATTAACGCAGTCTGCAGAGATGACGGACCAATGCACATGTTTATAGAGCTCCTTACTAACTACTCCTTACAATACCCATGTTATCCTGTTGTCTTACACGCTGGCTGCTTTTTCATTTGCAAAGAAAGTCGACGTAGTCACGGAAAATTGCGTCGTTCTTTGATTTTGTCATCGTTCTTCGCCACTGCCCGTGCATGGTCGTGGCTCAGTTTAGCAATTTTTGCGGCTGGACCGACCAAATGTTGATTGCGCGAATCATTCTGTTGGGATACATTGTGTTCATAAAGAAGCATCTTTGTCATCAAATGCAGGGAGGAAACTCCGCAGTTGTGGATGGCGACAACCTCCCAAAGGAAGCAACAACCACTGCGTCCATCAATCTACAGAAGTCAGGAACAGGCGCACCTGGCTCTTCCATAGCAACCTCGCCTGACCCAGGAGGCCATGTAACTGCTGGGGCGGACAAGGCGAATCATCAAGTGCAAGCACGGCCTGCAGGTCGAGGTCTACATGTGGGAGTTCCCAGAGGGCGAGGGCGGGGTGTTGGCAGACCCAAGGGCCCTTTGCAGTTAGGGAGATCTAAATCGGATGAGAACGGAGGGTGGACAGGAGCTGGATTTGAGGTTGATGATGGTCCATCTTGATCTGGTACCAAGGCTCGCGTTCCGTGGCATCGTGATCAGTTTCTGAGAGCTTCGCGCGCTTTGTGGATACGGTTGAAATCGGAACACGAGTGGAAAGACATGTTAGGAAATTGTAGTTGTGGTAGGGTTTCACTTAGATTCGGCCGAATAGCCCTGTCCAGTATGTTAGAGGTTAGCACATGGAGAAACTATTCTTTGGGAGCATCATCTCCTTGGGACGAAATTGTCCAAATGAAAGGGTTTGGCAGGTCCGCGTGGCTGTGAAATATTGTCCTGCTCATGTCCAGTTTGTATCTTTGTTGGTGAAGCTGCTTCTCTCATGATTGTGTGTGACTGCAAAGCGAATTGCATGTCCAAGGTTCCATGCTCTGGTCATTGTGACTGAACGAAGCACACATTGCATGGAATTGAGGGCAATGGAATTGGTATCCAGGCTCTGAACCGCCGCACTTAAACATGGAAGAATAGGACATGAGAAGCGTGAAGAACGCCATGTTTCACACGAATGTGGAGCCCGACGTCCCGTCTTTATTGACAAAACGATGTGTAGATTGCTATGAGCTTTTTTCTGTAGGCTATGTGTGCCCAGCATTCGCTGGATTGAAACGAGGCTGTACAGACGACGGTACAAGTGGTAGGGGTGCGACTTGAACATTGGAGTTCTCTGGGGTGCTGAAAAGACCAACCATATCCTGGGAGCGGGGAGCAGAAGCTGTAGGACATGGTGGTGGAGAGGATATTGGAGAACCCTCTGGAGCGTAGCTTGACGCTGGAGAAGCCTCGGAGTAGAGTAGAACCCTGGCTGCATCAGTGTGCTCAGACAGAGCCACTCAGAGCAAGAGAGCACCCAACACTCCGCACATTCGCATGGTGATTGCCATCCTTGTTGCAGGTGTTCCGTCCAGCGAGTGAAGGTCCAGAGTTTAGAGTTGCTCCAACCAGTCAAAAGTTTACATCCAAACGTGTGGGCAATGCTGGAGGGCTGAGAGACTCGTATAGCTTCCTGGGGAGGTGGTGCTAATGATGCGCTCCTGCAATCTCAAAAGAACGAGGCTATCCAGTGGTCCAAGATTGAACTGTTCCCGATTGCGCAATACGGTTCCAGGTTGAGCTGATGACGAAGAGAAATCGCTACCGTGAGCTCTATGGTATCACCGTTGAACACCATCGCTGCATTCCTATTTGTACCACCAGAGGAAGTGAGTGAGCGTACCGACGGAGACTCTTGTGGAGGAAGATGTCCGAGGGCATGGATTCCTTTCACTTGGTCGTGGGGGTTTGACAATCACGGCGTCTCCGTTTTCCAGGACGAAGTACAAAGATTCCTGCCCGGACCCCAGCTGCTTCGCTCGATTTGGCAATGGCTGTTACACGCATGGAAATGCGTCAGCGGCACTCGAAGCGTGTTGCCTGCAACACTTCACCACAGATGTGGATGCAGTCGGAAGGATTCATGGAGTCTCTGCGATTCATGCGCTAGAGTGCCGAAGTTCCGATCCCGACCCATTTCCTTGGACTGCTGGTGCAGCACATGACAAATAGTAGAGATGATTCCTTTCAATACTTTTCTTCATCATTTGTCACCTTAGTCAAACAAACAAACGTAAGTTGGTTTTAGCATTGGCTTTCTCTCTCATTCGTTGCTTCACTCTCTGCAAAACTTCTATTTATTTATTCTTCTACTCCCAGTGGCCCCTTAATTTGTCAAAATTTTGACTTTTAGGCAATTTTGGTTTTCATATTGGTGACAAACAAATCCAATGGTGTGGTGAAGGAGAATCTCTTCGTATAACATTGACTTAATGGCTACAACTTCATTGTTTTTGAAATCCAATGTCTAATCATTTTACTTGTTTATTAAAGTTGCTCGTTAATTCTTTGACTTATAAATCTATTTTAATTTATTTTATATTACTAATTTTTTATTAGTTCATCATTTTGACATTAATCTTAAGTTATATAAAAAAATTCTATATAATTATTAATCCAAGGTTAGTCTAAGATTTTCTTCTTAAATTTGGCAAAAAATGTTCATTCAAACATCAATCAATTCTCTATCTATTCTTTTTATTTATCAAGCTTCAACCATTTTGTTTGAAGTGAAGTTAGAATGTACATTTTTCTATCCAAAGATGAGAATGTTTTGTCACATCTTTCAATAAAAAAATAAATGTAATCATTCATATGTTCATCATTTTACTTCTATTACTTGTAATTAATGTAATTAAGTGCCATCTATCAACCAATTTGATTGATATCAAACCATAATATGCATATTTATATCCAAAAATAAGTAATTATTCTTAGTTCATTCTCAAATCACCTCAATTCAAAATCCTTGTTTTTGTACATGTTTGCCAAAAGACTCTTCATTCAAATTTGAGAAATATCACATCACTAGTATTATTAAACTATTAATTATGATATATATATATATATATATATATATATATTTATTTGTATGTCCACATCATCTTTTTTTTAGCTTATTGTATCTCTAATGTTATCCAAGGATTAATTATGGTACACCATTATTTGTATCTCTACTTTATCATCTTTGAATCCATTATATTTTAATTATTTCAATCATCTATTATATCCAATCATTATTATAATAGAAAAATGTACAAGTTTTTTTCTTCCTATTATAAGTTTTATTTTATAAAATTAATTATTTATAATTATTATTTTATATATCATTTTTATAAAAATATTAAATAAAAATAGATAAATATAAAAAATAAAGTATCTAGTTTTTACATTTATCCACATATGACCTAAATTTTTTAATAGAGATTATAATTCTTTTCAACAAAGTATTTTTCCATCAAACAAATGTAAATTTTTTAATAATTTTAATTAATCTAATCTACTTGGATATACTAAAAAACAACATGTGATGTCATTGTTTACTCAATGGTTGGTAAAAATTGGCTTCGAATAAGTTTTGTCAAATGCACAAAAAAAATTGTAAATGATTTATCTAGATTTGGATAATCTTTTATTGCAACAAAAATAAGGTAAACAAATTATCATTACTTTGATGTGTATGTTTATGTATATATATATATTTATATTTACATAATTTTTTTTGCAAAGGATCTTTGATACAAAATTGTATATACTACTAAAATGAGAAAAAAACAAAAAATATAAACAAGAGAGACAAATTGAAAAATTACACTAAAAACAACTTTAAGATAAGAAAGGAACTTTGAGAAATCAAAAAGTGATATTTAAGAGACAAAGTAGTGTTCCAAAACACCCTTACTTTGTTCTTTACCAATAACATTTGTAACTATAATTATCTGAAAATCAACCCAAAGTAATTGAAATAAAAATACACATAATGTTACCAATCAATCACTAATGATATTCTACATTTGTTAATATTCAAATATATTCTTGCCCTTTACCATGAACTTACATATACAGAAATTCAAATATTAACATAAACAAATATAAATAAGATTATTTCAACCATTGTAGGCAATTTACAAATAATTTTCGAAACTTATATATTTAGAGATGTTTATACTTATTTTCTGTTTTCTCTTGTAGTGATTCAATGTACAACTTTTAATTCAAGTCTGACGTAACGTGCAAAGGACGTAACATACACTAACATGCAGATTCCATACAAGGGGCCAACCAATTGTCAAGTGATGGCTAAATTCCAAGCGTCAAATGTGTTCCTTCCCATAATGTGGGCACTGCACACCCTCTGTGTGGAACTTTCTTCATGATCAGAAACTGTTGTACAAGTAACCGTGCATGAGAACACGTTAAAAGCTTGCCAACACAATTACTCCAGTGACAGCACTGAGATCATACACATGATAGAAAAGTCCATCTGCACGAAAAATTAAGAGTTGAAACACCCTAATTCTCAAAAACTGAATTGTAAATCAAGAGTCATACAAATGCTCTACATAAGTTCTGTGACTAACTCTAACAAGAGTTCACATACCAGAGAGAATCTCTCAACTCAGACTTCCATGATGTCAGACATTGACAAGAAACTGGCTTGTTCTCAGCACAAGACCTGTGATAACGAATCATGACTCTAACTAATATTAACACCGGTTTGAACTTGTAATTTCAATCTTCGCTCAAGCGCAATACTGCGGCAGCACCAAAGGGCACCGCAAGATATTCAAGATAATGTCTGGCCATGTCCACTTCAGGAAAAAGTAAAACAGCAATTAATCTCACACCAAAACCTATCAATCACGCCCTCGATAATAGCAATGCTCCTCAACAACCCCTCTGCAATTAATCAAGCAATGAAACTTTAACCTACAAGCAAACCCTGCACAGAAAACTAAGAACTGCCTTGTCCCAGAAGGAACGACAATCAGAATTAAGAAAGGAAGTGAGGGATGACTAGTGTTTCTATCTGAAGGGAAGCTTAACCGAAAGTTCATACTTGCCATCTTCTCCGATCAAGTTCTTAAAATAGAGAAGAAAATGATGACTATAGTAAAGTAAGTTCAGAGGATCTAAGTGACATGCTCCAGATAGACCTTTTAAGCATTCTACGATTTGAGTTCCTATTGTATATAGTAGCTCGGAACGTTCTTAGAGCAGATGCCTGAAGCAGGTGACACGTTAGCCCTTCCGCTGTTTGAATTTTGAAACAGGTCGACTTGGAGGAACCTCTGGTGCCTGCAAACAGCAAACGTGATAGTGTCACGAATACATGGCAACACACTTGACAAGTGATTAACATCAAGCTCACGACTTGATGTGTGATAATGGTGCTGTTTGTGCTATGAAGTGAAAAACTTACTAGAGGTGTTACAGAAGAGAGGTGTTCGGTGTTTCGCTCCATAACGCTTCCTGTGAAAGCCTGGCAGAGAAAGATAAAAGAGTTTCACTTGCATGTTGGAAACGCAATCAAGTGAACGAGTGGCAACATGAGCAATGATTCCAGTAATCTCATGGTTAGAAGCCACATTGGCTCGTCCAGAAAAGATGCACCACAGCCAGACGTTTACAGATCTTGTATCTCGTATACCACACAGGTCAGAAGCAGATTATATAATTGTATGTTGGGTGCAGAAACTAATGCAGGTTAACATTCATTAACCAAAGATTAAATAGAATGATTAGTGTTTGCAACCCAGAGCTGCTTCTAGATCCACAACATAACAGAAGAACATACTAGCCAGCATCAGGTGTATTAAGTGCATTACTGCAGAATTTGCAGAGAAAATTTTGTACAACTAGCCAAATACTAGGTTACTTATATAAGGTGCATAAGTTTCTTTTCGTGTGCCACTTTTAGGTATAAGAATGATCGTACCCGTAGTTGTGCGGGAGATGGCTTTATCTGTACAGGCGGAAGCTGTTCAGAGGAAGGAGACGCTGCGATACTTTCGCCCTTGGAAATCTCATCCCGATTCCATTCATTAGCTTTTGTTGCAGGATAACCCAGACTATGAATTCCTTGTTCTCTGGCTTGAACCTGGCTGCCATCTTGGCTCGAGATGATAGTGCTCTGAAATTGTACCTTTCTCTTCTGAATTTGTTCACCAGCTTTTAGAGCAGGATATCCATCACTTTGAGTTCCTTGTTCCGGGACTTGGCTGCGCGGTTGGTCTTGGATGATACTGCTATGGAATTCCTCCCGCCCATCAATCTCCGACAAGTGCACTGAACTTCTATTCAGGAGTGTGTTCGCTGCTGTTCTGTTACTTAAATCTACCTGCTCACTTTCTTCATCGTCATCATCATATTCGTCTTCCTCTTCATCTTCATCTTCATCGGTTTCATCTGAATCACCAAGGAGAGAATTCCGAAACGATGCTCGCAAGTTGGTCTCCATCATCTCTTCATCGTCGTCATCATCGCCACCAACATCATCGTCATCATCCTCTCCAGCGGCTGCTTCAGCTAACTCTAACTCAGCTAGTCGAGCCATAATCCGCGAATGTTCAGGATCACTGTCCGTTTCCTTGTCATCTGCAAATGATCATGCAAAAAACATGACTTCATGAGCTTCACCTGACTCGATCCACACCATAATGGACCATGTATCAGGTAACAGAAAACATCCTCACATAGACCAGCATAGGAACTGAAAAAACCTTCATGATCTAGTAGCTTAGATTTCTTACAAAACCATCACTCAAACTCGACGTAAGCCGTGCTTTCTGAAATAAAACATGTAACATCAATCGAAAATGTGAGCGTTAGAACCTTTTGTAGCGATGCTTTCCACGTTATTGATATCAGATCTCTTCCCAGCAGGCTGCATTGTGGATTCCATATATGGCTCCCTAATTTCCACAAGTCCACTCTGCGTCCAAAGAGAAATTCATCAAAGACTGCACATAACCTAGTTTAGAACTACAACATCGTTTGCTGATACATGTCAGTACATTCATGTTAAACTTCAGCGCTAGATGGATGCATAGAGAAGACATAGACTATACGATTCACCAAAGCTGTAAGATACTAAACAAACATGCAGCGAAAGAGCTGGAGATCGAGACCACGTACAGCAGCTTCAGCAGCAGTGTCCTTAGCAAAGGAAGCTTCGGCTTCAAGGTCTTTGATTTGATTATTAAGGGCATCAATTTTAGCCTTGATAAATTCGCTACGTCGCATCAAGATTTCGGCTGCTTGCTTGGCAGATCTCTCAGCATAGTAACCCTCGCCAAGCAGGACCTGAGCTATGACCACCATCCCACCATGCCCACTCATTTTACGTTTAAAATTGAGAAGCAGACAATGGCATACAAGCGAATAAATCTGTAATGCAACTTACACTTCAATCCCTAAAAACAATCTTAAACTACTTCACGGTTATCTGATAATCAGCCACCACCTAAGGCAATTGGAGAAGGTAATAAATGAAGTAATAGCACCCGTTCCCATACCAGGAATTCATTCGTATGAATAAGACGCCCCGGCATGTATGCAGCCTTTCCGAATGGCACCTGAGCAACAACAACATTTTAGCCGATCTGATGGTATCAAGTTTGGTTATCTATATTAACACTAGTAATTTAATGCCGAAGTCAACAGACTCTTTGTTCAGTAAAATTTTAATTCCATTACATTAAAGCATTAAAGAAAAACAAATGTATGCATAAATTAAAAGCAAAATAAAAGCATTAGCAACCGCAGCATGATCATATAGAATTAATTTGTTAAAAATATACTGGTCAAGAACTACCTAAGCGGAGAAGAATTCCAAATTGGACTTTCGAAGTTTTAAAGCGACAATTACCATTATGTTGTAAGAAACGAGATCTGGAAGCTCCAGTAGAAGCTTGCGCAAGGACCGATTCTCATCGGCAAAACCTTGAAGAGTTTTGAGCTGCTTGATTTGTGTCTCTATGGCTTCTTCTACTTTCTTCGCCACTTTTCTAGCATCTTCCACCGAAATGGACTCCGAGAGAGGAGTAACGGTTCCTCTCACCGTGTCTCCCATCTCAATAGACAAAAGCTAACACAGGCTCTATACGTCCCTCACCGGACGGTCGTTTCGTGACTCCGTCGGTAAAGTCGGTTTTCTCTCAGTTGCAGCCACCTAGAGCCACAAAGATGTCCCCTTGATTTCTGGCATCAAATGCATCCAACAAATTCCTGAAAGAAGAAAGAAAATCCATTTCAGTCCAACTCCTCTCCAGCACTCACACTTCCTACCCGATAAACCTGAACTATTTACAAATTCGTAAATCATCCATAAATCACCGATTGCCCACATCAAAACCCGCGCAAAAACCCTTCATCCCACATTCACGTACCCAAAATCTACAAGCCATTCAATCAGAACCAAACTTAGGAATTGAACCCCCTCAATGTGATGAAGTGGAACGAACACAAAAGGTTTTCGGCAACGGGTGGGTTAAACAAAACGCTGCAACGCGCGGGTTCCGAACACCCAATTCGAACCAATTCGCACGGTGGCAATCCAACTCCGCGACAAAGACCTCGATTTTGAGAGTCAGGTTTAGGGTTTAAGCAGGAACACGGCCTGTGTGGGAAATACAAAAGGAGAGGCATTTGTTTCGAAAACATGTGCAATCAATTTTGATGCAGAATTTCCCATTACCGACGTGTCTTCTGAGAAAAATTGCTTCTCATTTTAATCGAACTGAGTAAATGACCATTCTACCTTGTTGACGATTTCACGAGCTTTGCAAAAATACTGAACCCACGTGACGATTTTGCAAGCTTGTGGTAAACCAAATGAATGAAGTTGGGTGTTTTGCTTCTTTCTCTATGTGTTTGTATATATGTATATATATATATATATATATATATATATATCAACTAGTCTAAAAATATTACTACAAATTGGAAGCAACTGAGAGTGTGAACTCGTGCAGAATCCTATAATATGATAAGAGTAAAATATCAAATATATATATATATATATATATATATATATCAAAATATATCAAAATATCAAATATACATCAATATACCAATATATATATTTTTTCAATTACTTTTTATTAAAATTAGAATTACCTTATATATAATTTAAATTATAAAAAAATATATATTGAAATATCAAAAAATAAAAAAATATGTCAAACAAATGGTAAGTTGTGGTGGCAATAGCAAATTTTTTGGTGACATTTGATAAATAGAAAATTATGGTGACATTAACAAACAAAAATAAATAAATAAATAAAAATAGTGATGCTATTAGCAACACCCTACACATACATAGACATGCTTACCATCAATTCATGAATATCACTACATTCACAATCATCTACAAGTTGACATTCATCCACAACACATCCAATACAAACTCACCAAGTGTTATGGCAACCAATGTTAGCTCAAGACGAGCACTAAATATTTTGATACTATTGTGGGAGGGCTAAAAAGCAAATTATAATGCATGGCACGTATAATCTACTTAATGGGTAAATTTTATTTGATGAAATTAATATCTGTAAGCAGCCCGCGTTTCTTGCAGACGATCGTCTCTGAAAAGAAATTCTTGGTGAACCTCGGACAGTTAATACAGTGGGTAAGTGGTTTTGTTCAATCAACAAGTCTAGATGCGCCTTTTTATGTGCTATTTACATATTTTTATCACTAAAGGAATTTGGATCCTACGACTTGAAAATGTGTACGAGCAAACTTAGGCACTGATTGATTTCAAGTCGACCTTATCATTCAGCAAAACTTGCAAATTTACAATCCAAGATCCACCTAGACTCGAAATGCTATACAAATGACTGACGACTTTTGAAGCGAAGAAACAACGGGTAAAAAAGTACCAGACTGTTGACGATGATAGTGCTCTGGGCCCTGATCATAAACTAATAAACGAGAATTTGGAGTGACTGATAAATCTATAATTTGACGTCTTAGCAAGTCCGACATGTTGCAGTGGATGCAGTTAATTATATTTCGCAGTGCAATCATGGACAAATAGCTACTTGGACAAGTTGATTCAGTCGGTTACATTTAAATTTGCTTGACCTATACTCTTTGATACTTCAGGTGAATGCAGTTAGTATCAGTCGACATGCAACACCCACTACTGAATACGTACTCAACGCTCCATAATCTACAATCTCGTAGGCATTCAAATGTTGATTGCATGCTGAACTCATCTACATATCAATGACATATAACCTTGCTACGTCTGACATCGGACCGAAAAGGCTCTCAGATTTACAGGAGGTTTGATTAAATTTAAAGAATGAAGCAAGAGAACATACTAAAAAATTCTAAACCATTCAACAATTTTCTAAAAATAATCTTTGTCGGCACAGTCGATAAATTTCAAAAACTGATGAGCATTGGGTTTATTGTCCAAACGTGTCCACCGTTACACCTGCACACAAAACATAGACAGAGGGAACTTGAGTGATTATGCATGCGCCACGACACCGAGAAGTACAAATTCAAATCAGAAGCTTCAAGCAACACCTAATTCTATGTAAAGTACAGAGCTCTAAATAATGTACTGGCTCCGTGATGGCTGGCATCACAGTTCCAGAGAATCAGAACACACAGAAATAAGTCCAGAGATAGAAGGTGTAAAAGAAGAAGGAATACAGCAGAGAACTCACGCAGGAAGTATAACACTATACAGTTCCGACGATGATATTGTTAATAGGGATGAAGATGAGCTTTACGAAAAAGCCGATGAAGCCCATTACTAAAAACCCTAGCCCGGTCCTTAGAGCAACCTTTGAGAATTCTGAATTGGCAAAACAGAGCACATGAATCAAGTCGCTGGACATTGCATCCAAACTTAGTAGAATGTTACGTGAAAGGACATACAGCAGAAGATAAAAAGAACTCCCTTCTTGGTATCCACGCTTTTGAGGCCCAACGTATATAGTAAACGGCTGGTTTCAGGTAAGTTATCAAAGACAATAATGAACAAGGCAGGGAGTATTGACTAGGAAGAACAAGCTAAGAGCAATAATTTTACATAGCACTTCCAATCGATCTCATTCCTCTCCTCGAACACACTTCAAAGGATGTGGCAACACATTATCGTACACAGACAGACACAATCCTAGAGCCGCATGCACAATCCTTCAAGACTTCCCAGGAGAAGAACATTTGCATCAACACACAAACTAGGAAAGAAAAATCGAAGGCGCCCGAACGAACCTTTCCGATCCGGCTTATGGCATCTTTTCACCAACCGAATGCTATCCTTTGCGAAGTCTTTTACAGGCCTCACAACAGTGTCTACTGCCTCCATCGAGTCCGCAGATAACAACAGAACACAGAAAAAAACAAAACACCCAAAATATCAAACTAAAAGTCTGAAACGATCGTCTGCGAAAGATTCAGCTGCAGATTGAGCTCAGATCTCACTTCTTCAGATAAGGCGATTGTTTCTATAGACCCACCAGATCTCCAAAACAGAGACAGAGACCTTGTCGAGGAAGACAGACGAAAGCAAACAAAGCAAGCCCAAAACCCAACGTCAGCTTCAGAAATAGCCTCAGATACAAACGTGACTACATTGCCGCCTTCGGTGATAGGGTTGGAAGTCCTGCATCAGTATGTCACGTCACTGAGCTCATGTAATTGGAGTATTGGACAGGCAACCTTGATTGGTTTTGTTGAACTATATCAAATTCAAGTAAAACCTTCCACAGTGTTAACAAACAACTACATATTAAAAAGATATCAGGAAAAAGATTGATTCTAAGTATTGATTTGCATTTCATAACATGCATGTCAGATATTAAGTTGAAGTACATTTTGTGCTTTTATTCCTTTTGCAAACAGTTTGACAAGAATAAAGTGGTCATGCAACACAAACCATTGTAAGCATGTGTAACCTTTTGCAATATTGTGTGCTTAGTTCGTAAAATGATACTTCAACAAAACCATTTTGTAAGACACATTCAAGATAGTCATGTTAGATGTGGTCTCCAATTCAGTAATAACCTGGATGCACTTCCAGCACAATCAATTTCGCTAGCAATAGGTTTAATGACAAATACTTGTGTGCCAATAAAAATCAAACAAAGACTCACTTTGCCGCATACCACTTGGTAATCACAAAATAGTTTCTGGGCTGAGGCTACGAGCACACCCTAACTTGCTGCAAGCACACCTAAGGTTGTTATGTGCACACCCAAAACACGTGGAGGGTAGTGATTAGTTGGGTGTTCTAATGTGGATCCATGTGAACCCACAAGTGCGAGGGTGAGGGGGGCAGCGGGACCACCGGAGCCCCTCTCCGGTGGTCCCGCTTACCGGTCAGCCTCCGGAGGCGCTGCCCCAGGAAAAAAAATTGAATTCACCGGAGTCCATGCACAGAAGTGAAGAGGCGTTAAGCATTCCAGGCGGTTTTCCACGTCTCTGAAATGCAGTAGTAGCTTCAACAATTCCGAGACAACAAGCACAGAAGTGTCTCGTTCCAGGTCGCGGATCCTCTCCATTGATGCTGTTGTAGGGGCAAATTTCAGTAAAATTGTTGCGTCCTGACATCGGTTTTGTCGCAACACATCAGTTGGATCAGTCGACGACGATCATGAATCTGCTTTTTGCTCTGCTGATAATTGGCGTGTGATCTTCCAATGCTCACATGGTGTACCTGAGAACCGGAAGAGTAGATGCCCGATTTTGCATGGGATTGTAGACATCTCCTTATGAAATGTTGCTCAGGCATGGGCTGCGGTAATATCCCAGGCGCGAGACTACGAAGTGGAGAGCCGTCCATGTCCTGAGGAAAGTGTGAGATATCCGGGTGTTTTCATGGAAAAGGGATGCTCTTGCACTGCCTTGGGTGGTCATTGCCACTTGGATTCTGCAAGGATCGTAGACTCTTCACTTTGATGCTATACGCCGAAAGAGTTAGACTGTCCCATTCCGAGGACCCACACGCTTACTTTGAGTGGCCGAGATCATTCGCTTCCCGGAAAGTGAAATTAATAAAGGTAACCTGACAGCTCTTATGTCTGGCCATGGTGTGCAGTAGGCTATGCTTGTGGGGGAGCTCTGGCCAGGAGCTTTTGGTTTTTTGGATGCCTAGACGGGGGGTTATATTGCAAGCGCTCAGTCTCTGAGAACGACGTTCGTCGTTGGAGAAGGTGGTTGTAATGGCTGCAGCCTACTTGCCTTCGCCTTGTTCTCTCTGCTCGACATGAGGCGCGAATCACAGGATTTCCGCCGTGGCGTCGCTGTGCGAGGTGGCTTTCATTGCAATGCTGCATTCTTTCCGTGCATCTCGACTAGTGACACTGTAATTGACGTTTGCTGAAAATGTAGTAGCATCCGCTTGTGGGTTTCACTGGATTCCTCTTTTCAGGATGCTTTTGTTTGAAATCAGGCATTGAACCTCCACAGTACGCGTTGTAGAGGCGAAATAGTTTACAAGCTAATGAAGGTCCTGAATCTGTTGCAGGTGCAGAGGTACGATGGGAGATCGACTCAACATTGTCGTTGAAGAAATTGGGCTGTTTTCCGAGATATTCTCGGACCCATTTTTCTTTCAAGAAAGCAGCACGATGGCAGCGAACAGGGACTGTTTGCGCACGATTCGACTTCCGTGGGAACAACACTGAGCAGGCGAGAGAAGAAGATGCTTCCATCCTTATGAAAATGACAACTCTTGTCGATGAGCTCTTGAAGCTGGAAGATGATTTGTGCATGGACTCCGGTGGATGCAATTTTTTTTCCTGGGGCAGCGCCCACGGGAGGGGGGGCTCCGGTGGTCCCGCTGCCCCCTCACCCTCGCACTTGTGGGGACACAGGGATCCACATTAGAACACCCAATTAATCACTACCCTCCACAGGTTTTGGGTGTACACATAACAACATTAGGTGTGCTTGTAGCAAGTTAGCCTCAGCCTAATTTCTGACTTGCCTATGTAGATATACATGTTAAAATACCTGTTGATAATGTCCCATCATTACTAAATGAACGGTATGTAAATATATATACATACATGTAAAGACCAATACGAAGAACCACAAAAATCAAGTTATTAATATACAAGATTATGATAACAAAAGTATAAATTTCCACAGAAATCAACATGACATCTCCACACTTTCGTACAACTGTAACAAAGCCGACTAATATTCTATCTAACAGTAATCACACTAACTTGCAAAACTCAAAATGTTTGACGACAGTCGGAAAATTCTCTCCGCAGTTTGATAATTGTTCCAAAGATGTTATTAACTAGATCTCATATCTACCAACATAAATCCATTTCTGTGAAAACAATGCTAACCTACTCCACATCCAAAGTGTTGATTTCATTGAATTAAAAGCAAAGAGCTCATTTGAACAAACTGTGAAGCAACACACTCCCAACAATTCCGATACCACCCTTCCTAAAATAAGTTGCCAACCCATGCTAAAACCCAAGTCTCAAATTATACTCTCCAACCGTCCAGACTGATCGAATCCAATTAAACTTACTCAACACGTGTAAACATGTACAAATCACCCAATAATCACAGAATCTGATTACAACACAATTCAACTTCTGCACAACCATCACGCCGCGTACCACATATTCAGAGTGGAGGTTACAATCCTGGCAGTGCCACCAAGACCGGCAACCCAACATCCATTGCCCGACTTCTTCTGCCTCTATCAGAATATGAATCCCATACTGAAGCTTGGCACAGATGTTGGAGAGGATGGTGCCAGGATGCTGCCTTTCCACAACCACCACAGTTGGTCCATGCAAAGAGAACTCATCTCGGATGTTGATTCAATCTTCTTCCCAATGAACGACAATGTACATGCTCCGCTGTGGAGCCAATCGATGCTTTACTTCGACGTGGCAACCCACAACCAATGCTTCACTTCATCTACATCTACACCTACCACTACTGGAACTGCTCATGAATCTGCGAGTGTTCCAAACAATGTGTCGCTACAAAAAATGTTTCACGCGCTCAGCCAGAAGATCCACATGACTGAGCTCAGAAACCTTCTCCCGACATGGGTCCCGGTGCATCAGCTGGGGATTGGAATGGGGAGCCAGAGCTGGGACCGTACGCCGGAGAAGCCACCACCGGAGCAGACATGGGCGACCCCTCTGGAGCGGACGCGGGGGCGTTGCTGGGTGCCAAGCTTGGAGCGTACTCGGGAACGCCATCGTACACCGCAGCGGGAGCTTGAGATGGGGCGTAGCCTCGCATGTAGGGAGCCGGCGCAGGAATGCTTTGAGCGTCCACTTGCGCGCCCATGACCGCACAAAGCACCACCACTGCCGCCAACGCCGCTACCAGGTGCTGGAATTGCTTGGCCATTTTGGAGGAGGGTCTACGGTTTCACGACCACTGCTGGACTCACACCCCTGTGGACTCGTGTGATCGGCGACGGTTTTCACGTCCTCGCTGCACGCTCCGATCTCCTTGAGCGGCACACCTCCACAAGAATCCTGGCCTCCGAAATTCGATCTAGAAATCCTGCGATCCCCGATGAGTCCGAAGTGTCCGAAATACTGCACTGCTCTCCTGGTTCCTGATGCGTGTACTTGCCGATGAAGTGACTTGGGAGCTGGAGGTTGTGGAAGACGGAGGAGGGCTCTTGTATTTATAGGAGCAGGGCCATCGTACCGGACGTGGACATGGGAGACTTTGTTGCGCGTGCGTCGTCCTCGAACCTGGTGACGGCATGGTCATGCCATTTTCAACGCACGCGGTAAGGTCGGAACTTTGGCACTGTAGCGCATGAATATCAAGGACTCGGTAAACCCCTCCGGCTGGACCCACGGGTCCGTGAGGAAGTGTTGCAGGCAACAGCGTTCGAGTGCGGTCGCCGCACTCATACGCCTTTGACAGCAAGCAGCAAAGGCTAAATGGATTGAAGCCGCTGGAGTCCGGGCAAGGGGCTTGGTCCTCCTTCGCGGAAGACGGGGAGGGCCGTGTTCGGCGAAGCTCGAAGTCAGAAGGGTCCATGCCGCAACGTGTTGTCATCCTCAGATCCAACATTCGTCGGTACGCTTGCTCACTGCCTCTGCTGGCGGCCCAAATGGGAAAGCTGCCATGGTGTTTCAACGAGAAACCATTGGGCTCACGGTGCCGATTTCTCTTCGTCGTCAGCTGAACTTGGAACCAACCTGCACGATTGCGCACAGTTCGATCTTGGACCACTGGATGGCCTCGTTGTTTCAGACTGCATGAGCATCGTTTCGAACCGCCTCCGCAGGAGTAGCATTCTTTATCATCTATCAAGAATGAATTGAGGTAGTCAACACTGCATTTTTAATTGGACCGAGGAATGGAAGTACACAAGGAGGTGCACAACTGATGGGCAATGTACAAAACAGCAAGCAAAGTGTGCCAACTCAATCGTGTGGTATAAGGATTGAATTAAGCCCTTGGTGTGTGGTTTTCCAACATTGACGCTTTTCTACAGGAGAGACAGTTTCTAAGGAGTAATAAAGTTCGTAATTTGTATTACTGTATTGAATATGTAAAATATATTATTCTTCTACTTTATGTATGTAGATAACTTGTTATTAAGAAGTGACAATTTCAAAAACATAGACAATATCATACCAAATTTGTTGGGCACTTATGAGATTGTGAGTGGTTTTTTCCCCTTCACATTTAAGTTCAATTTGATTCAATTGTAATTTAGATTAAAATCCAATATTAACCAATGTGGGCACTTAAACCATGAATATAAAAATATAAATAAAAATATAAATAAAAAATGATATAATAATCACAATTAATCCAATCAAACACAACAAGTCAAGTATATAATTTTCATTATTTCTTAAATGTTATAGTCTAATAAGTTAATTGCATTCCAAGTTTTACTTGATTATGCTTAAACTTTGAAACTTATGAATAAAAATAAAATAAAATAAAATAAATTTAGTTAGAATTAATTACTAAAAGTTGAGTGAATAGTTAAAAAATAACCACAATAGTAAAATCGAAGGTAAAAAGTAAAATTTATAAATTACAATTAAAAGTAAAAGATGAAAATAAAAAAATAAAGTTAATTTTTATTTTCTTATATCTTTTAAAGATACAGATAGATGAAAAGATGAAACTTTACTATTAATTATTGGAATAAGGAAAAAAATCTTAAAAATTATAAAATAATATTAATTTATGATAATAAGATAAGTGAGAACTAATATAGTATTTCAGATGCTAAAAGAATGTGATTAGAGGATGATTAGAGAGGAAAACAATAACATAGCTTGAGTATGTCAAATTGTAGGCAACCACCCTTGTTTGTCAAAAATTCACCAAAAATTCTTTGAAACTCCAATGCATGTGAAATTTGGTGTTATCAAGGTTAACCCTAGCATACTTCTGTCTGTTTAAATCTTGTGGCAATCTAACCCAAAATGCTTGAGATATGGTTTTTTCTAAGTAGAGCCACTTAGGCTGCCTTGGTAGCAGACTTCTACTTAAAAATTCACTAAAAGTTGGTTAGTAATTCAAAGTTAACATCTCTAATTTTTACTAGAACTATACTTAGCAAGATTTTATTAAAAAAAAAATTCAATCACAAAACATTAGTAGGTATTTAATTACATTTTTCCAAAATGAATTGTTCTAACTGTTGAGGCAGTAGATCCATCTTCACTTTAAAAATCGTCAATAATTTGTTATAACTTTGAAGATAGTGAATCAAATTTTCTAATAAAGAGACTTAAAATTTCATTTATAATAGCAAATCACATTAATCTTGAGTTTGAGATCACTAAGTTAAAAATATTTGAAGTTGACGCTCCTATGCTACTAAGGGCAATAGACCCCATTCTACTTGGAAATTCAATAAATAGCTGTTCAAGCTTCAAATTGCTTGTGGCTTGCGTCGTTGAAAAGCTAATAATTAGAAAAGTATAAATACCAAATATTGCTTAAAGTATAAAATATTGATTGATTGAAGAAGAAAATTTGAAAGTAGTGATTGTTTAGATGGGAGAAAATTCCTTCAATTAAAAGACTACAAACAATTTGGCAAGGCTTTGCCTTAGAAAAAGGAAAAATACAAGAGGGAGCTTGGCCATCCAATTCCTCTTAACCATGCGGGAAGAGGTCCAAAGGTGGCGGCCATATCTTCACCATGCAAATCAAAAAATCCCTAACCAAGATCAAGGGTCTACAATCAATTAAACCTAAATCCGATTTTAAGGCTAGAAATGCCTATAACTCAAAAGTTAATATCTTTTGGGTAAA
Organism: Physcomitrium patens; assembly: GCF_059467195.1. NCBI lineage: Eukaryota > Viridiplantae > Streptophyta > Bryopsida > Funariales > Funariaceae > Physcomitrium > Physcomitrium patens. Next base: position 13,036,834 of record NC_143422.1, on the reverse strand, counting down.
ATTAATACCTCCAATGTTTCTAAAACACATTTTTTATCCCACAGTTGACTATTCATAAGCCTAAATTTAAGTTCTAAATCATAAAAACGAATTAATTTGCTAATTTAATTGTAAGTTTTAATTATAATTCTAATTTTACTCAGTCTACTTGGAGATCAATAAGGGTTTTTGCCATCAAAGTCATCATGATTACCATTCTTTAATTTTAACTCTCTTAAATATGAACTTTTAGCAAATCCAAGATCCAATTGCAATTTGATCTTGAATTAATACACTTATGATTTTTTTTTTTTTTTTTTTTTTTTCCTCCAATTTTTGACTTTATATAGTGATCAAAATCACTATGGGAGAAAATTCTTCTAAAACAATTAGCTCACCTCTATCTTCTAAAAATCATCATAAATTTAACAATTAGACTTTATATTTTTAATCCATTTAAATTGTTGCATAAAATTTTAGCTTACAAAAATCTTAAAATTTAAATAGGAAGATAGAGCAATTAGACTTAAGGAATTTTCTAAGCATAGTCAAATTAGGAATTAGCCTTGGAAGTTGGAAACTAAGATTTTGGATTAATTCAAGATATAATTTCTATGAATTAAAAGAGAAATTCTACTAAATTCTAATGTTAATACTAAAAAAGAATTTAAACCAGATCAAGAAGAATAAATCATAGATCTCCTAAAATTACTATTTTTAGAATTTTAAATAATCATTCAATCTAATAATTAGAATTATCTACTTAATTAATAACCTAAAAATATAAATAAAGCCATAATTAATAAAAAAAACTAATTTGAATTCATAAATTAATCATTCTAGCATAAAAATTTATAAAAAATATGTTAAAAATCACAAAAGTGATTATAACTAACCATTAAAGCTATTGATTGTGCTCATAGAGATATCAAATCTAAGTAAGGAAAAAATATATCTTGGCAGAAAGTTCAAACTTACAAATAAAACCGTCTAGTTGCACCTAGAAAGATAAATAAAAAAAACTATTTATGAGATTTAATAAGAAAATATGTAATCTATCATTGGTACTAATGAATACATGAATAAAACCATAGCTAGATATGAAATCTCTTACAATAGGCATAATATTGCTCAATAATAGAGAACTTAATGTCACAAATATATATATATATTTACTTAGATATGAAGTGTTAGGTTGAAGGTAAATATAGATAGATTTAATATCATTTTGTGGCAAAGTTTCTTAGAAGCAACACAAATATGTATTTGATTTTAAATAGATTTGTAGTTGATTGATAGGTTAAAAATTTAGCCAATAAGTTAACCACGTACTGCATGTGTTATTAACTTATAGAACAAATTCACTATGTAGCGTACACATACAAAACTTGTCTTGTAAGTTAGATATGTGTCTAATAAGTTAAACACATGTTGGAGGTTCTATAGAACATTGCCATGTAGCTTTTAGTTAGATAGTATATACAAAGACAAGAATGAAGCCTATTTCACTTTTGTCAATGTTTTTTTAGTCTTTATTCTTATTTTAAGACTTTCTAGTCTTCTTGTCTTTCACAATAACTATTATAATATCTTTGAGTGATTTTTTTAATCTTTTTGAGTAATAGAAGAGTGTATTGATCTTTTGAATCTTTAAAATTCATATCCTTGATACTTTGCCAAAAGTGACAATTCATTGTTTTTGTTTTGTTTTAAAAATGAATAGATTATTTCATTTCTAATATTTTATTTTTAAAATTATAAACTATCTATCTTTAAATTAATATTTTAATTTTCTAATTTTGATTTTTTTTCTTTTAAGAGAGTTGATTATCATTCTTTATAGAAATTTTATTTGTTATTAGAGATTATAGATTACTTTTTATTAAGTTGAGTTATAGATTTGTTTGAATTTTTTATAGAAGAAAAAAATATAAAAGCTACTTTTGATAAAAGTGAAAATAGATTTGTAACTATTACAAATCTCTACAAGCTTTTTAATATTCAAGGTGGAAATCTTATATATCTCTAATGTTAATCATGGAAGTGATATTTTGATGCTTAAGGAAGAGGTGAATAATGATATTTAAAGTTTATTCTAAGAAGTTGTGTAATTGAGAGAAGTAAGTACGATAAGTTTGCAAATGAATTTGAAAAGCTTTGCTACTACAAATATAAGGGATACAAGAAAAAATATATTAGAGAAGTTTGATAAAATTTGATTAAAGTTTTGAAGATTTCTATAACAAATAAAACTTCATGTAAGGTTGCATCCTTCTTAATATTCTTATGAATTTATTCAAGATAGATTCAAAAGAATATTTTTATATTCAAAGTGCTCTCTTTTGATTTGAATTTGTGATGAAAAAAATTATATTTTTTCTATAATCTAAATTCATTCTTCAAATTATTTACAGCCACTTTTGAAAAAAGTGATAAAGAAAGGATAGTATGAGCATAATTAAAAGCTCCAATGGTTAGTTATAATTCTTTTTTTAATTTTTAACATATTTTTATTAATTTCAATGCTAATATAATTAATTAATGGATCCAAATTAGTTTTTCAGTTAATTATGACTTTGATCATATCTTTAGGTTATTAATTAGATGGATAATTCTAATTAGTAGATTAATTGACTATTTTAAAAATCAAGAGAAAAAAATAGCAAATTTAGAAGGTCTATGATTTTCTTTTCTTAAATTACTTTAAATCTTTTTCTAAGTGATAAAACTACAATTTTAGTAGAATTTCTCTTCTAATTCTTAGGAATTATATTTTAAATTTATCTACAATCTTAATTTTCAATCCAAAAGCTAATTTCTAATTTGACTATGGTTAAAAAGTCCCTTAAACCTAATTACTCTATCTTCTTAATTAATTTTGAGATTTTTAAGTTTAAATTTTATTTTATAATTTAATTGGATTAAAAATATAAAGTCTAATTATTAAATTAATGATGATCTTAAAAGATGGAGAAAAGCTAAATTTTTGGTGGAGTTTCCTCTCATAGTGATTTTAATCACTTCTTGAAGTTGAAAAAAAAAAATTGGAAAAAATCACAAATTCAAGGCCAATTTATAATTAGGTTTTGGATTTGCCAATAGTTCATGCTTAAGGAAGTTTAAATTGAAGAATGGTGATTATGAAGGCTTTGATGGCAAGAACCCTTGCTGATTTCCAAATAGGCTAATTAGAATTAGAATTGTACTTCAAATTTACAACTAAATTAGCAAATTAATTATTTCTTATAATTTAGAACTCAAATTTGGGCCTGTGAATAGTTGATCTCAAGATAAAAATATGTTTTAGAGACATTGGTGGTGTTAGTTTCACCAAAAAGGTGTTAGTTTTTGAGTTCTAGGCATTTCCAACCTTGAGATCGGGGTTGGGCTAAGAGTTATTGAGGACCCTTGATCTTCATTAGGGATTTTTTAATTTTGATGGTGGAGATGTGTCTGCTATGTTTGGGCCTCTTCCCACTTGGTTAAGAGGGCTTGGGGGACTGAACTCCCTCTCTCTCTCCATCTTCTTGTGGCGAAGCCATGGCAAAATGTTCCCCCATCTTGTGAATGCAAATCTTCTTCTTTAAACTTCTATGGCCTTGGTTATAACTCGCTTAGTCTATCTCTTTTTATTTTCATTTTGTGAAACTTTGTAAGCAGATTCCACTCATTCTTGGCTTTGTAACGGCACAAGGCACGCCTGATTTGAAATTGTGAAGAATTTTTGGCGAGTTTTCAAGATAGCAGGGGTCTACTGCCTTGGCAGTGTAGGAGTATTGATTTAAACAATCTATAACGTGGTAACCTCTAACTCAACTTTGATGCAAATTTTTGAAATGAATGCATTCTAAAGCTTAGTTTATTACAAAATTTCAATCACTAATTCCCAATCTAAATAAAATTTTAAATGAATTTTTAAATTCAAAGGGATCTGCTACCTCGGCAGTGTTGAACAACCAGCTTTGAAAAATTGTATCTTAGTACTTACTTACATTTTTGTGCCAAATGTTTTTGGAAAAGAAAATCTATTAAGTTTAATTTTAGTAAAAAATTATATTTTTTAATTTTAAACTATTAACTGATTTTTAGTAAATTTTTAAGTAGAAAGGGGTCTGTTGCCTAGACAGCTCACATTGCCTTGCTTTGAAAACACATATCTCGGATGTCAAACCTTGGATCATCATGAAATTTTGTAGATAGGAGAAACTCTAAGTCAAATTCAACCATAAAAAATTTCAATTGCATAGGAGCTGTGTAGGAATGTTAGAAGATTTTTGAACAATAAGGGATCTGCTGCCCTCAACTTGACATACTCCAAGTAAGTTTTCCTTCCCTAATCATTTTCTAATCACATCCTTTAGCACCTAAATTGCTATATTGTCACTCATTTGTCTTATTATCATTAATCAATATTATTTAATAATTTCTAAGAACTTTTATCTCACTTTGGAAATTAATCTTAAATTCTTATCTTTCCATCTATTTTTATCTCTTAAGGATAAAAAAAAAATAAAAAAAATCTGATCTTTTAATTTTTTCTTGTTTCTTTCAACCTTAACCTTTTAACTTTTACTTTTAACCTTCAACTTTTACTTCTATTACTTTTAAATTTTCATTTAACTTTTAATTATTAATTTTAATTTTAATTTTAATTTTTTTCTTTTTATTTTTAATTTTGTAATCTTCCAACTTTCATCTTTTATCTTAAAAAATCTTAACATCATGTTAGTGCTGAAATTAAATATTTAAGGATATTTATTACTGAATTTCTAATTTTAGATGAAGTTTTGTCATAAAAACTTCATCCATAGATAACTTCCTATATAGAACTCCGATTTACATGATTAATACCACCTTGAAAAGTCCTAGACTAGCACTCTAGCATGATATTCATTATTTTTATTTTATTTTATTCTAATTCATAATTTTCAGAATTTAAGTTTGATGGAATAAGTCTTGGAAGGTACTTAACTAAATGAACTACAAATGCTAAAAATTAAATCATAAAAATACGTAACTAACTTGTTGTGTTGTTGGATTAATCTTGATTATTACCTCATTTTGATTTTCCTATCTTATAGATGATTTGCATCTCCACATTAATTAATATTGGACTCTAATCTAAGTTATAAATCTAATTAAATCAAATTTAAGTGAGGAGAGAAAAATCCACTCACATGTAGCAAAGACAAAACTTATATCTTTATAATAAGAATCTCGTTCAACCATCATATATGCTTGTTGAATTCTAAAAACTTGCTTGTAATCTTGATTGGAATGACAAATTCTTTATCAATCAATTTTGACATGAGTTAGCATATAACAATTAATGGTTATAATAGCTTAGTAATATTTAATGTGATTAGATTTTCTTCCAATTTAGTTATTTAGGATTATTATAATTAGAAAAGTTTAATCTTCAAATAGATTAGATTTTTTGTAACTTTAATTTTTTTTTATTTTAACCTGAGATTTGTTAATTGATTAGAAATCCCAAAGTCCAATATAACCAAACTATTATTGGTAGGTGTAAGAAATTTTATGTATGCTGTAAAAAAAAATATTATCTATATATATATATATATATATATGTCACATCTATTTTTAATGAAAATTAAACTACAACCACAATTCTAAGTCAATATTAAAATTATCAAAAAAATTAAGAAAAAAGAATACAAATATCTTTTTAAAGCATCATCCTTATGTTTATTCAATTAATCTTTAAGAAAGAACTCAACTACTACTTTGACCAATCTATAACTTATTGCTAAATGAGTTGATTGTACTTAAAGAATACATTAATAAAAACTAAGCTAAGAACTTCATATGCTATTTAAAATTTCTAGCATTTGTTCCTATTTTATTTGTAAAAAAAAAAGATGGATCATTGAAGATGTATATGGGCTATTAAAGATTCAATAAGATGACCATAAAAAATAACTAAATTTAATTTTTATTTTTAAGACTTTTTGATTAATTATATTAAGAAAATATTTATATAAAAATAGAATTATGAAGCATATATAACCTAATATGCATTAAAAATAGAAATAAATAAAAAATTATATTTTAAATTAAGTGTGGATACTTTATATATAATATCATATCTTTTGGATTCACAAATATACTAGTTGCTTTTCAACATCTAATGAATGATATTTTTTGAAAGTTTCTTAATGATTCTACTATCTATTCTCTAGACAATATTCTAATCTATTCTAAGAATATTAAAAAATATGAACTTTATATATATTGTATATAGTAAAAACTTAGAGGCACAGGATTATGTACCAAGATGGAAAAGTATATATTTCATATTATTCAAGTTGACTTTTTGAGATACATCATTTCAAATTATGGTCTTATAGTAGATTCAAAGATGGTCTAGATTATCATAGATTAAAGGTTTAAAAAATAACAAGAGATATTTAATATTTTTTGAGATTTTCCAATTATTATTGAATCTTTATTAATATTTTTTTTGATGTTGCAGCTCTTCTTACATGTCTTACATGTAAAAAAAAACTTAAATAGACGAAAGAAGTTGAAGCATCTTTTAAAGTTATTAAAGACAAATTTTATTTTATCACCTATTTTGTATTTTGTGAAATTTTTTAAGGTATTTTTTTAAAAAAAAATACATTATACTTTGCTTTAAAAGCAATGTTGTCATAAATAGAAATAAAGAATAAACTCTATTTAAAAGATTTCCATTGTAAATTTATTTCAATAGTTGAGATCAACTATGAGATTTACAAGAAAGAGCTTCTTGCAATTGTAGATTTATTTTAAGAATGGCATCATCTAGAAGGTACTTTTATTAAGAAAAAAAGTACTTAGAAGACACAACACTTAGCATCAGCAAGGTTGCATACAAAGAGTATGGAGTAAGATATCTCTCACTTCTAACATCCATTACTTATAGGTGGTAGTTGCTGCCCTAAAAGACATCGTCCACTCTTTGACTTTTATACATATGGCCCTAGGATCCTTTTGGCATGTCACGAGTCCCAAGAGTATCCTATGTCTAATACTAATTACTCTTACGTCTTACATACATGCTCTTAGGATCCTTTGGCATCTCACGAACTATGAAGGTATCCTATGACATACACTAATGACTCATAATTAGTCTTCGGATATTCCCTTATTAATACTTTATCCTTTTGACTTTGACTCTTGGTCCATGACTTCATCCTATATCCATTGGATGCCCTTACCATATACCAAGAGTCAAACCTTTGACTACTAGCAACTTACCTAAGATAATATCCTATACAAGGTAACATTTTCTATTTTTATTTTAACACTCCCACTTTGCTATTGGTCAAATGCCTTTTAAGCCTAATACCTTTGTCAACATGTGGTGTCTATCCTTTACTAATGCCTTTGTCAACAAATCAGCAAGCATGTCCTCTTTTGTACAATACTTCATATCAATCACTCCCATTTCAATCTTCTCTCTTATAAAGTGATGTTGAATGTCAATGTGCTTGGCCCTTGAATGATGCTTTGGATTCTTTGCAAATGCAAGACATCCTTGATTGTCACATGTCATTGGAGTTGCTTCCATTTGCACATCTCCAATGTCCTCTAAAAGTTATCTTAACCATATTACCTCCATTGCACCATGGCTTGCTGCCATATACTCCGCCTCCATTGTTGACCTTCCAATTGTTGGTTGTCTCTTGTAATTCCATGAAATTGCTCCCACTCCAACAAAAAATACATATCCCATTGTTGACCTTCTATCATTTACATCTCTAGCCGAATCCGCATCACAATAACCATGTAAACTAATATTATCACCTCCAAGGCATAATTTGAAGTTCAAAGTGCCTTTTAAGTACCTCATGATCCTTTTGATGGTTGTCCAATGGATTGGTCCAGCCTTTGACATGTGTTGACTGACAACACTCACCGCATATGCAAGATCCACCCTTGTGCCAACCATTGCATACATAAGTGAACCTACTGCTGCCTTGTATGGAACACCTTGCATTTGACCTTCAACTTCAGCAAACTCTTCATCCGTGAGCTTTATCAACTTCAAGTTTGCCTCCAATGGTGTTCCAATAGGCTTACACTCCTCCATATTGAATCGTTTCAATACTTCTTCAATGTACTTGCTTTGACTCATTGTAATGGTCTTCTTAGCACGATCTTTTACAAACTCCACTCCTACACAATAGTGAAGCTCTCCCAAATCACTCATTTCATACTCCTTTTCTAACTTTGCCTTCAACCAATCCATCATCTTCAATGTATTGGTTAAGATGATCAAATCATCAACATAGAGGATGACAATCAATATGAACTCATTTGATTGCATTACATATAAGGAATGATCAGCTTCACTCCTTACAAATCCTTCACTCACAAAGAATGTATCAATGCGTTGGTACCATGCCCATGGTGATTGCTTTAGCCCATACAAGGATTTCTTCAACTTACAAATAAGGTGTTGTTTGCCTTCTTCAACAAATCCTTGAGGTTGATCCATGTAGATGTCTTCTTTCAAACTTCCGTTCAAGAAAGCCATCTTCACATCCATTTGATGCATCTCCAAATCCATTGCTGCCCCAATTGCCACAATGGTTCTAATAGTGGCGAATATGGCCACGGGAGCAAATGTCTCATTGAAATCTACACCAACAACTTGTGAGTAGCCTTTGGCAACCAATCTAGACTTTTATCTCACAATATTACCCATTGCATCTCTTTTGGTTCTAAATACCCACTTACAACCAATTGAAGATCGATTTGGTGGAAGTTGAATGAATTTCCATGTTCCATTGTCCATGAGTGATTTGTATTCTTCTTCCATAGCATTCTCCCACTTCAATGCATCCGTGGACTTCATTGCATCACATAAACTCAACGAATCAATAAGAAGTGCAACATTGGCATGTTCTTCACTTACTTGAGGAAAGATGTGGTCCTTCCACCATTCACCACGTGGTTTTCTTTCTCTCAAAAGATATCTCCTTTCATTTGAAGAAGACCCTTCTTCTTGCATTCCATCCTTTTTTTCCTTCAATGCTTGTCTTTTCTCACTCAAAGGTTGATATTCTTCATCATCATCATCATCACCTTCAATATCTTCATTGTCTTCATTGTTGGTTCTACTAATTGAAGGCACACTATCATTTACCTTCTTTGGCTCTTGATCTTGACTTCTATTTCTTCCATCCTCATTGTTATCATCATCTTCTTCTTCTTCTTTCTTTGCTGAACTTGAAGATGTGTCCACAAACACACCTTTACTCCCACTTGGACACTCTTCTAAGTGCTCAAAAGCACTCTTATGCTCCAAAAATTCTACATCATGTCTTTTGATGATCTTCTTGGTTTTTAAACACATTAGCCTATATGCTTTGGTACCTTCACAATATCCAACAAATACACATTTTGTACCTTTTGCATCAAGTTTGGACCTCATACAATCTAGTACCTTTGCATAAGCAATGCATCCAAAAATTCTCATGTGTGAAACACAAGGTTTCTTCCCACTCCAAGCTTCTTGTGGAGTCATTGATGTAAGTGCACTTGTAGGGTACCTATTCCTTGTGTATACTGCATTTACCACAGCTTCCGTCCAATATTCATGCCGAAGGTTTTGTATATGAAGCATACTCCTTGCCATCTCCACAATGATATGATTTGCTCTTTCACCAACTCCATTTTGTTGTGGAGTGTAAGGAGTAGAGGTTTGTCTTGCAATACCTTGAATCTTCATGAAGTCATCAAAATGCTTTGACATGTATTCACTTCCATTGTCCGTTCTCAACACTTTGATCTTGCACTTATATTGTTTCTCTACAAGAGCCTTAAACTCCTTAAACTTTGAGAAACATTCACTCTTAGCTTTAATGATGTAAATCCACACCTTTCTTGAGAAATCATCAATGAATGTAACAAAGTATCTTGCTCCTCCAATTGATGGTGTCTTCATTGGTCCACAAACATCTGAGTGCATAATCTCCAACAATTTTGTTGCACGTGTTGCAACTCCACTTGGAAATGAAGGCCTTTATTGTTTGCCTTGTATACATCTTTCACAAGCAAGTGTCATGGCATTGTGGCTGAATTGACTAAGATCCAAGCCACTTACCATGGATTAGAGCTCCTTCATGCATTTGGCATTCAAATGACTAAGTCGTTGATGCCAAATTCCAAACTTGTCTTGATCTTAAGGAAAATCAGCAAATACCGCTACTTCAACTCCATTCACCTTTTTGTAATTGATGAAGTAGAGATTTCCATCTCTAAGGCCTTTGGCAACATGTTGGCCATCCAATGTCTTGACAAAACATCCATTCATGTCAAATTGAACCTTACAACCATGTGATACAAGTTTGCTCATCGAAAGGAGGTTCTTCTTCATTTTTGGTACATGTAGGACTTCTTTTAATCTGATCTTCTTCATTTGATCCTTCACAATAATCTCCACTACAATGGAGCCAATTCCAATAGCTTGTACCATGCCATTGTCTTCCAATCACACTTTTGTTGCTGGAATTTCTTCATAAGTGTCAAATGAATACTTGTATGGTGTCATGTGCTTAGTAGCATCTGAATCTATAATCCACTTTGACATCGTAGCCATGGAAGCTCCTTCCTTTGCCATGAAAGCATACTCATCTCCACCAAAACTATCACTAGCATTATTTGCATTCTCCCTATCTCCTTTCTTGGCCTTGTAGCAATTTATAGCAAAATGACCTGGTTTACCACAAATATAGCAATTCCTCATATTCCTTTTTGAATTATCACATTAGTGAGAATAGCTACCTTTGCCTTGTCTTGAAAATAGAGCCAAATCATCACTTACAAGCTCCTTTTCTTTCCTCTTGGTCACTTCATGGGCAAGTCTTGATGTGACATAGTTCATGGTAAGCTCCTTCATGTTGATGGACTCCAATGCCACAATGAGATAGTTGTAGGATTCAGGAAGGCTCATGAGCAATGTCAATACAATGTCCTTATCATCAACTAGTTTATTAACAACTGCTAGTTGGTTAGCAAGTACTTTTACCTTGTTAACATGAGCCATGAGGTCATCTCCTTCTTCGAACTTTATTATCAAGAACTTCCTCCTTGTTCAAAAGATGTTGGCAAGGTTTCTACTCTCATAGATGTTGCAAAGAGTCTTCCATGCTTCCACTAATCTATTGCAAGCAATAACATGTGAAAAGTTGGCATCATCAAGGTTTGTTGCAATCATCCCAAAAGCCTTCCTTTCACGATGTTTATACTCTTTCTTTACTTTGATATCAGTATTGTCACTTGGAGGGTCTTCACTTTCATCAACAATGTCCCAAAGGTCCAATGAAGCCAACAAAAGCTCCATTTTCTTCTTCCAATGGTAAAAGTTGTCACCCCTAAACTTCTCAATTACTCTCAAGCTTTCACCCTCACTTGAAGCCATGTCTAAGGAAGGGATGTTTGAAAGAAAATCAAGAAAAGAAGATATAGAACTCTCAAAATCAACAAGAAGGTGTTGCTGCTTTAGAAACCCAGAATGCCCTCTTTATAAGTAAACAAGTGATTTCACTCTTGTATCACTCTCAACTTCACATATAAGACTTCTCACAAGTCTTACACTCTATCTGAACCTCTTGTATAAGCTTTTCCACTCTTCAATCACCCCTCTTTTCTCACAAAATACTTCTAACCTCACAAAAAATACTTCTTGTGAAAATAGAACAATCTCTTAAGAAGTTAAGTACATGAAATTCAAAGTTAGAACATCATTGATAAATTTCAGCAAAGAAATATAACATTAGAGTTCTAAAACATCATTATATGGAGTCTAACATCAACAAAGACTATAAATGTACTTAACAATAAATAAGAGCAAAATTACATCAACAACTAGATGCATAAGAAGGATTAGAAGATAACAAACTCAAACTTCAGCAATAACCATAAGATCTACTCCTTACAACAAGAAAGACTTCAAAGTACTTCAAAACTCACAAATAAAGGTGAGTGGGCCCATAACCTATTAAGAAAACAAATACGTAGAAGATACAACACTTAGCATCAGCAAGGTTGCACACAAAGAGAGTATGGAGTAAGATATCTCTCACTTCCAACACCTATTACTTATAGGTGGTAGTTGCTACCCTAAAAGACAATGTCCACTCTTTGACTTTTACATATATGGCCCTAGGATCCTTTTGGTATCTCACGAGTCCCAAGAGTATCCTATGTCCAATACTAATTACTCTTACGTCTTACATACATGCTCTTAGGATCCTTTGGCATGTCACGAACTACGAAGGTATCCTATGATACACACTAATGATTCATACTTAGTCTTTGGATATTTCCTTATTAATACTTTATCCTTTTGACTTTGACTCTTGGTCCATGACTTCATCCTATATCCATTGGATGCCCTTACCATATACCAAGAATTAAACCTTTGACCACTAGCAGCTTATCTAAGGTAATATCCTATATAAGGGTACATTTTTTACTTTTATTTTAACAATGTTCAATCTAATCATTGTATACATTGATTACAAAAAGCTTAAGTATTTCATGTTAGTAAGTATTTTGAATTATTGCCAAGTTTATTGAAGCATGTCTTTATAAAGATGTGATTTTAAGAACACTTAACAATTAAAAAAGCAACAAGGTTTGTTAGATATTCTTTAAAATATTCCAATCTTGTATCAAAATATATATATATATATATATAAATTTTGACTAATAAAATACAATATTTTTGAAGCAACAGAATTTTCATCTTTGATTAATGAAATTAATATTAATTATTAATTCAATCTTTTTCAAAAAAGTCCAATCAAGCATGTCCTTTAATTACCTTATTTATGATATTAAGAAAAATTCTTTTAAGTCTTATGATACTTCTAAGTTTAAATTTAAGAATATTATATTATATTTTAAAAATCACTTATATATTTTAGAAGATGAAGCATGTTTATGTATTATATAAGTTTATGATGACTTCCTAAAAGTTGGACATATTAGATATAGTAAGGCTTTCAAGTTAATATTCAAAGATTTTTAGTTACTTCAAATATGGAAGGCAATTAAAGACTTTGTGCAATCATATAACATTTGTTTAAGATCAGAAATTCCTTCTTATTAATCTTATAGACTGCTTTAGCCATTATCTATTCCAAAACAACTATTGTCTTTTTCTTCTATGGATTTTTTCATAGATCTTCTAATCTCAAGTTCTTATGACTTTATATTTGTAATAATAGATCAAATCACCAAGATGTTATATTTTGTACTATATAAAAAATCTATTACATGTGAAAAAATAACTAAACTTTTTGTTGACAACATTTATCGCTATTATGGATTGCCAAAGAATATTATATAAAATAGAGGGATTCAATTTATATCATGATTTTAGAGAATTTTTTTAAGATTCTAAAAATAGAAATAAAACTATCTTTGGCTTTCTATCTTTAAAACAATAGACAAATAGAGTGGATGAATTAAGTTTTGGAATAATATTTGAGGTGTATTATTAATTATCAACAAGATATTTAAATAATTTTTTTGCCAATTATAGAGTTTATTTATAATAATATTATATATTTTTTATTCAAAAAATATTTTTTTGCTAATTTTAATTATTATTTATAATTTTATATTTTTGAGTTTTTAAAATTTGATAATCTTATAGCAAAAGATTTAAAAAATTAATTATTAAAGCTACATATAATATTAAAGGTACAACTAAAAGAAGTTCAAGAAAAACAAAAGATTAGTGCAAATTCTTATTGCAAAGAATAACCTCAATTCTATGTTGGCAACAAGATATAATTACTTTGCCATAATATTAAGACTATTTGTATTTGTGATAAGTTAGATTACCATAGACTTGGATCATTTCATATTTGCAAACAAGTTAATTTAGTAGCTTATTGATTGTACCTATTAGAATCTATAAAGATCCATTCTATATTTTGTGTATTTTTTTTTAAGCCATAAAAGAGAATAGATATATCAAAAAGATGAAAAGTGTTTTTTTTTTTTTTTTTTTTTTTTTTTTTATAGAAATAAACAATAATCAAGAATATGAGATTGAAGAAGTCTTAGATTTAAGGTGGTGCCAAAATAGGTTGAAATATCTTATTCATTGATATGGATATGATATTAATAAATATACATGAAAGCCATCCAAGAATCTTATAAATGCAATAAAGAAGGTTGATACTTTTCATTGATAACGTCCATCAAAATCAAGTTGAAAAATAATAAATCTTTATTATAAAAAATATTTTATTTTACATTCTATCTTTATTTGTAATTTTTATATATTTGTGGCACTAAGGAGATTGAGAATCAAAAATCAAAAAATTCAACTCAAAAACTATTATATGCTAAATTACTAAATAAAACATTACAATTATTATAGCCTTCATGATGAGGCAATAAAGATGAAGACCGTAAAGAACAACATATTTTTCTTCAAATAGATAGTAAAATATAATATTGTCAAGTAACAACACAAATATATAGTAAAAATTAAAAATTAAAATGTTATTATAGAAGAATCTTATTGAAAGATATCCTAAAAAAATAAGGATAAATGATAAAAATATACTAAAATGTTTAGTCTTAATGTTGCTTATTGAAGAAGGAACTTTTATTTACTTTAGAGGCATAAATGAGCAAAATCAAAGTAAATAAAATAAGAAAAATAGTATAGATATATTTAAGAAAGAATTAAAAATATTTTAAAATAAAAATTATCTCAAATTACCAAAAATTGATACCTGAAGTGAATTGGTTGTTAACTTGGATCAAAATTAGATCTTAAGATACAAAATTACACAACTATTAAAGTTATAGGATTTTTTTGTAAATTAAAAAATAAGATTTGAGAGCATACTTAAGAAAAAAAATTCAATATTAATTTTATGTCATTGGGATTAATATTAAAAATTTAAGAGATTTTTAAAATTAATAATGTAGTTGATGGATTAAGATTTTGAAAAATAAAAAAAGATTTATAAATTTTAAGATTTTGTAAATTTTGTAGTGAGTATATGAAAGAAAATTGAGAATTTTTTTGTTGTGCTTATTTTAAATGTACATGAAAAATTTAAGATCAATTAAGTAGATAGATTAAAGCATATAAGGATTTCTATGGATTATAATCTTAAAAATTTGAGATTTAGGATTAGTGAGTGATTCCAAAATCTAGCAATATTTTTTAATTGGATTGAAGTAAAATTTAGTAAAAGCAATTAAAAAATACTCAAATTTGTAAAGATCTATATATAATTTAATTTTTGGAGTGATTGAACAATTCAAAAATGAGAAATTGGTATTAAAAGATTAACATCCAAGTTAGAAAAAGTAGTTTGTCAATAATTTAGAGGTTTTGAAAGCTTCTCTTATAATTTGTAAGTCCAATTTTAAATTTGTGTATTTGTTAATTGCTTATTGATCAAAATTTAGGTGAAATTTTAATCATGATCTATAGTTCAATTAATATTTATTGAGGTTTCAAATAGCTATAGTAATTGATTGAAATTTACTTAGAGTTTTCTTGAGGTTGTTTAGGATTTAAGGTTTTATTAGAGTTTGATTTAGATGTGAATCATAAAATCAATTCATTAGTTATTTTAAGACAAAAAAATATGTTAGAAGTGCTTAAAATCACAATATATAGTGAGTAGTATAGAAATCCTTAGACAAATAGAAAATTGAAATGTATATTGTAGAATGGAGTGTTAATAAGTCTTAGAGACAATTATCTTAGTTGATTCTATATATTTACTTATTATTGAGTATTAAAGAATATTTATCTAGATTAATATTTACATTGGCCTTTTATCTATATGTATTATTTATAAAAAACCATAAATATTAGTTAGTAGTTAGAAGAAGCATGAGAAAGAATTTCATATTTTTTTAATTAATTATATAAATATTAAAATTTATAGTAGATTTAAATTGATTTTTTACTACCAAAAATTATTAAGATAAAAAATTACAGCTTTAAATTGATTTTAGCATTATAAAACCATTTTAGAAATTTTTAGAATTTATTTAGAATATTTTAGGAATTTTTAGAACAATTTTCAAGACTTTGGTAAAAATGAGTTTTATCACTTTGGAAGCCATTATGAAAAAATAAAGCAAGATTTTAATGCCATTCTAGATTTTTTGGCTGATTGAATGTTTTTAAATACCATGATGAAGTAAAAAATGCAAAAAGATTGGTTTTACTAGTAGAAAATAGGAGGACTAGTAGCTAGTATAGTCCTTGTATGAAGGAAGGTATGTAAGTTCCATATGGATTGTATTACCTTGAAGGTAGTTAGAAGGATAAGACTAAGGCCTTGTGGCCTCTTTTAGAGACCCATACATACTACATGTGAGCCTTGGTGAGGCTCAAATCCTTGATCTATAAAAAAATTATCCTTAAGATAAAACATTGTCCAAAAAAGTAATGCAACCATAAAATGAGGAGTACGGTGTCGTGTTGTAACACGAGTATACCGTGAAAATATAAAGAAAGGGGACTTTTATTAATGTTCAGTTACCTCGAATATTAGAAGCAACGACCAATTCCAGTGCAAATACTGAGAGGCCAGGATCAGTCACCCCGTTACAGTCAGCCGGGGCATATTGAAATACTCCGTTCGATTCCAATAACGGGAGTCAGTAGGAAAGAAAAGGACCAATTCAATGACGGGTGAGCTTGGTTCGAAGAGCCAATTGGATCCAATTTCAAGACATCCAATCCAGGTTCTATTACGGGCATCTTCTCCAATATGAGACCTGACTTGGTCGGGCAACCCAATGTGGTCCAATTACGGGAATATCAGGTCTTACTACGGGCCTCTTAGCCAATATGAGACCTGAATTGGTCGGGCGACTCAATGTGGTCCCGATTACGGGGCTTCGATTCCATTTCAGGCTGTTCCGTCCTTTGTGCCGTTTCGAGAACGTCCTTTCGATAAAAGGATCTCTTAAAGGTAAAAACGGAGGAGAAAGCTCTGACGGCGGAGCCAATTCCGGATCCAAGACGGAAGATTGAAGAAATTCAGAGGCTAGGATTTGAGAGAGGGGAGAGTTAGGATTAAAAGAGAGAGAATAAGTTTTTAGAAGGATCGGAGAGCTAGCTTCATGCTTCGGATTGGAGAAAAAAGACAAAGAATTGGATTTTTTTTTTCTTCATAGGATTTTGGGAAGACTGAGGCAATCATTGCTGAAGTCAGTGTTGTACTGGTGAATCGGGATTTTAATGAAGTGGGTGTGATTACTCTTGACTGTTTTGTAAAATCGAGTTACGTCTATGATGAAGAATTAAAAGGGTGTCTATAGGATTGAGTATGCGGAGTGAATGAAATTTATTGGGTTAATCTAACGAGACAGTCAGTGGTTACAAGATCGTGAGTATAAAGCAGAACCGAAGATTAGCAGTTTGGGTTGTTCGGGGTTCTTTGTAACGTCTAGAGACCTACTGGCTGGGGCAAAAAGGATTTCGGTGAGCAGTCGAAGGGCATCCATATAGATTTACGGTATATTCTTGTAGTTATTTATATTCCAACAGTCAAAAACCGATAAACTGCTTGAATATTAGCAAATCTCCATACTACCTTCTACAACCAGACGTCCGGTGCGTTCTTGAGCAGGAAAGCACGTAATACGACATAAGTGGTGAACCCGACGTGAAAGCTTGAGGTAGAAGGTATTGGATTTCGTTTGATTTTATTTTTATTTTTATGAAAAACGAAAATAAAAATTTTGAAGGATCTTTGGGAGGAGTTTCTGGTGGGAGTTCTTCTAAAGGACAAGGTATGCACATGGATCCATCTATTGCTAGTATGTTTGAAGCCTTTTCATTATCGATGCAGCAACAGCAAAGCAATGATCGAAAAGAAGCTTTGGCAACCAAAGCATTGCAAGTAGTGGTCAATAAAATTGATCAATTTGATAGAAGGAATATTTCAAGGTATTTAAGATGTTATGTTTGTAAAATGGAATTAAATCGGGTTTCTGAGAAGAAAATGGTTGAATTATTTGGACTTGCCACGATACCGGAGATAAGAGACCATACTACATCGATTACGGATCGTTATGGGAATTCATGGGAGGTTTTTTCACATGCATTGAAAGACGAATATTTCTTGGAAGATGCTGATCGCATTACTAAGAAGTTGTTTTTGGAATGGATTGAATGGCCCAATAAGAATTTTCAAGCAACAGAGCTACTAAGGGAATTTGAGAGGCAGTACTCTCAATTGTCGAAGGTAGAAAAATTGACATTGGAGCCGAACAAAGTTGATCTATTTCTTCAAGCTGCTCATCGAGAATTGCAAGGGAAATTAGAAATCCTTTTTGAAGACAAAGAAGAAGATGAAGGATTGACAACAAAGTGGAAGAACGTTGAAGATGCGGTGGAGTTGCTTACAAAAAGAGAAAGGAAGAAGGATAGGAGCAATATTCCGAAAACGGTACAAGCACCCAAAGCTCCAGTATGTACAACACCACCAACAATGCCTACAATTCAACCTTCGACATCCTTATCAAAGAAAGCAGATATGGAGATGGAAGAAATTATACGAGGAATGCGAGATCTTCAAATCAAATTGGCAAGACTTGAAGAGAATACTTCTACAAATAATTCGAAGAATGTTTCAAAACAATGATATGTACAAAGATACATTTGGTGTGGTGATGCTTCACACACTAGAGAAGATTGCAATGAATTTAATAATATGATACGGCAAGGAATTATTTACTGGAAAGATGGAAAGATAGTATTGAAAGATAGGGAGGATCTTCTTCAAATCAATTTTGGCAAGGGAGGAATGAGAGCATTGGTTCAAGATTACTTAAAAGAGCATGAAACAGCAGCATGAGAAAGTGCAAGTTATGGTGCTAGAGTAGATGATGATCTTGGTGGAAGTACGGAAACTAGTGAGTTTTGGGCTTCTGCCATTTCTACAATGCAAGAAGGGAAATTACCTCGAGAAGCGTTATTGACGATTGCAGCTACAATACAAGGTAGAACAGGTTGGGAGGATCTTGTTGAGTCTCTTTTAGTTCATGCATATATTGCTAAGAGCCAACATGAAGCTTTGATGGAAGAAAAGAAACGAGGAAATTTTGATGATACAAGAGAAGGAAATTCTTTTAAGAGGCAAACTCGAGGAGACAAGGCTCGAGAGGCAGCTTCACAAGAATTGCCTGTAAAGGATACCTCAGCATCATTGGGAGAAAAAACAACGGAGACAAAAGATAAGGGCAAATCAATTGCTTATAAGCTACTTTCTGACATTGAAGCGGCAACAAATTTGAAAGGGGTGTTGGAAGAACGTATATTAAACGCTAAGGTGGAATTCACATTGAAAGAAGTCTTGGGAATTGCAAAGAAGGAGTTTCATGATGTTATCATTGACAGCATTAAGCGAAAGAGGCAATTAATGAGCGAAACTGGAATGAGTCATGCTATTGATGCAAGAATATGTAGAGATGAAGAAGAGGTTGATATTGGTTACAAGTAACCAACAAATGAAAAGAATGGGTATAATCAGCGAGTACGTTTCGAAGATTCTAGTGATAAGGAAATGGAAACTTTGAGCCATTATACTCGAAAGCATTAGGCAAAGGCAACTACTAAGGTATTGGTGAAAGTAGGAGATATAGAAGAACCAATAGTTGCTTTGGTGGACCATGGTTCTGAAATAAATCTCATGTCTAAAGATCTTTATAAGAAGCAAAAATGGCCAATTGATATGGAACATGGATGGGCAATATGAGCAGCTAATAATACACGGGGCGAATTATATGGAGCTTGTCCAGATGTCAAAATTCGGATTGGGGTTATTGCGACGGAGCAACATTTCTTTGTTCAAGATACAATGTCTTATCCATTGATTTTAGGACAACCTTATATTACGGCAACATGGATGGAAAAAAAAGTACTTGACGATGGTTCTGCTTATGCAAGGATACGTAGCAAAGATGGGAGGAAAGCTGTACAATTTCTAACAGTACCTCCTAACCATGAACGAAATCGAGATAGGTTGAGGGAGAAACCATTGCCAAAGATTTTTGAAGGATTTAAGGATTTTGGGGAAGTACCACTGTAAAGCGAGATTATGGAGGTACAAAAGAGGAGGTACTCTCGCGAGATGAAGGTGCCTTTGATGCGATTTTTATTGGTATTTTGGAGAATGGAAATATTATGTATAAGAAAGTTGATGATTTTAAAAGAAAAGAAAGAAAAAGATTATATAATATTGAAAGAGAATTATGCAAGTTAAGTACATTGCAAGATGATGAAAGGATTTTAGGTGTTTATGAAGAAAATGGACTGGAAGATTCATTGGAATTGATTACATCTATTGGGTTAGGGGATAATGATAAGATTGTTGAGATTCATTCAAGAGAGGTTTATACCATACTTGAATCTTTTCAAGTACTAGAAGTCACTGTAGAGACGAGATATAAAACGGCAGATAAGAAGGTAAAGCCTGTTGCCGGACCTTTGCTAGAAGATTCTAAAGAACAAATGGGAGAAGCATAAAAAAGAAGCAAGTTTAAGAGATCCAATGAATATTGGACATCAGTTTACTAAAGAGACTTTTGAAGAATTGAAGATTGGTTCTGATGGTTCTTTATTGCCGGAGGAAATTACTTGCTTCAAAAAGATGTTGGCTAAACAAGGTAGATCGTTTGCCTTCGAATTTTATGAAATTGGGTGTGTGGATCCAAATATTATAACACCTATGGTTATCTTCATTGTACCGCATGTACCTTGGAATCTAAGACCGATTTCAGTACCGAGCGCACATTTACCTAAATTGGTGGAACTATTAAAAGAAAAGATAAAGATGAAAATATTGGAACCCTCATTTGTGCCGTATTCTAGTCGATGGTTTACGATACCTAAGAAGAATGGGTCACTACGGTTTATTCAAGATATACAACCGATGCATGCAGTAACTGTCAAGAATGTGAGAATTGGACCTATTGTGGATGAATTTGTTGAGGCATTTGCTAGAAGGGCGATCTATTCAATGGGTGACTTGTATTCAGGTTATGATCAATTTCAACTTGCCAAAGGAAGTAGAGATATGACAACAATGAGAACACCATTTGGATTGGTTAGAATGTGCACTCTTCCTCAAGAGGCGACCAACTCAGTTGCGCATATGATGAATGGAATGAATAAGGTATTGAGAGATTTTATTCGGGAAAAGACTATGCCTTTTTTGGATGATGTTCCTATAAAAGGGTGCAGAGAAGGAGACAAGGATGAAACTTTAGATACGAGGGGGTATCGCAAATATGTTGTTGATCATATACAAGATGGTGAAAAGATTTTAACTCGGCTTGGAGTAGTTCATCTTACATTATCGGGTATGAAGTCCGTATTTGGAGTACGAGAGGTTGTAATTGTTGGACATTTATATGGATCTTACGGAAGAAAATCAGATCCGACTAAAGTTGATGCAATTGGAAGGATAAAAGAGGATTGTGATTCTTTAATAGAGGTTCGCAGGTTTTTAGGTGCATGTGTATTTTATCGAATCTGGATCCCTCATTATGCTCACATAGCGGATCCATTATATGAACTGTTACGCAAGGGTTACCGATTTAAATGGGAAGAAAGGCATATTCAGGCAATGCAAAGATTGAAGAAATTATTGATGTCACCTCCAATATTGAGGAAGGTTGATTATAAGTGCAATAGACCAGTGATTCTTACTGTGGACACTAGTCCAATTGCCATTGGATGGACTGTGGGTCAAGATGATTCAAGTGGGAATAGATTTGCAGTTCGATTTGGACCTAAAGTTTTAAGTATTCATCAACGTGCATATTCACAAGTCAAAAGAGAACTTTGGGGAGTTGTTTTGGCTATGAAAGCTGAAAAGGATTATTTAATTGGGGCAGTAGTAGTTATCGAAACAGATTGCTTACCATTGCTTGGAATGATTACTAACTGTTCAACGCTAGATATTGCAATGTTGAGATGGATTGCTTATATTAAGTCACTAAATCCAAAATTTAAGCATGTTACTGGGAAGGACAATTTAGTAGCAGACATGCTATCTCAAGTAAGATACAAGAGGGAGGACGAAATGGTTGAAGACATTGATGATGTCGGATTGAAATTCTATTCAATATCAAATCTCAACAAAGAAGAGAAGCTATTTCTTGAAGAATCTTATGAAGGAGAATTATTGGATATTGGTCATTACTTGAATACCTTGACTAAGCAGGGGAATTGGTCTATAGAAAAATTCAAGTAAATAAGAAAAATAGCATATAGATTTTTGCTTCGAGATAGATTCTTATGAAAGAGACCGAAGAAAGGAATTGGGATGCCACAACGAGTGATAGGCAAAAAAGAAGAGAAACTAAAATTATTAAAAGAGTTTCATGATAGTTTATGGGCACGGCATAGAGGAATCTGGGCTACTTTTGCTAAACTCAAAGAACGATATTGGTGGGAAAATATGTATGGAGATGTGCTCTCATTTGTAGAGTCATGTGAAATCTGTCAATCGTATTCTAATATCCGACATCGAGATGATCTTCATCCTACATATCCTTTGGCTATTGATTTTAAATGGGTTGTTGATTTGGTTATTATGCCAGTTGGATTATGGCAGATGAGATATTTGATTTTAGCTCGTGAAGATTTATCAAATCAAGTAGAAGGAAGAGCATTGAGGACAAAATCTACAGAGGAGATTTGTAGATTTTTGCTTGAAGATGTCATTTGCCACTACGGATGCATAGGAAAAATCACTGCAGATGGTGGAGAATTAAATGCACAAGAAGCTCGTAAGTTCTTTGAAAGATGTGGAGTCAAACTATCATTGACTACTGCTTATAATCCGAAAGGGAATGCAAAAAGCGAACGCGGTCACCCACCGATTGTAAAAGCATTAGTCAAAGCTTGTAATGGGAAAGTTAAAGAGTGGCCACGACTTTTGTCATTTGTATTATGGGCTGATGGAACAACACATAGTTCGATGAGAAGATATATGCCAGTAGAACTTATAACAGGTCGAAAACCAATTATGCCGATTGAAGAAAAGGTACTTATTTGGAATATGCTACCATGGAAAGATAGACTGACAAGAGAAGAACTTCTGACTGTTAGGATTCGACAATTGGAGCAAAGATCGGAAGATGTGCAAATAGCATTGGAAAGGTTAAAAAGAGCAAGGTTACAAAACAAGGCACGATTTGATAAGAAACATCGATTGAGACCTAAAGCAATTTAGAAAGGTGACTGGGTACTTGTTTATAATAATAGTGTGGATAATCAACATAGTACTGTGCGGAAATTTTCAAAACGTTGGTTTGGACCATATGTAGTAACAACTGTTTATGATAATGCGACTTACTCATTATGCGAGTTAGATGGTACAAAATTGAAAATACCAATTACAGGGAAGCGAGTAAAAATATTTAAACGAAGACACGCGGAGGTGAATATGGAAGGCATTAATGAAGGTTTAGAGATTCCACAGCGAGAAGATGAAAGTGATTTGGATAATGAAGGTGACGAAGACAAACTGGACAAAGACGTAAAGATTATATTCTAAATCAAACAGCTATTGGATAAATTGGTGCATACCGGAGGATGCACAGGTTCAGAGGGGGTGGATGTCATGTTGTAATACGAGTATACCGTGAAAGTATAAAGAAAGAGGACTTTTATTAATGTTCAGTTACCTCGTATATTAGGAACAACGACCAATTCCAGTGCAAATACGGAGAGGCCAGGGTTAGTCACCCCGTTACAGTCAGCCGGGGCATACTGAAATGCTCCATTCGATTCCAATAACGGGAGTCAACAGGAAGAAAAAGGACTAATTCAACGACGGGTGAGCCTGGTTCGAAGAGCCAATTGGATCCAATTTCAAGACATCCAATCCAGGTCCTATTACGGGCCTCTTCTCCAATATGAGATCTGACTTGGTCAGGCAACCCTATGTGGTCCAATTACGGGAACATCCAGGTCTTACTACGGGCCTCTTAGCCAATATGAGACGTGAATTGGTCGGGCAATTCAATGTGGTCCTGATTATGGGGCTTCGATTTCGTTTCAGGCTATTTTGTCCTTTGTGCCATTCCGAGAACGTCCTTTCGATAAAAGGATCTCTTAAAGGTAAAAACGGAGGAGAAAGCTCTGACGGCGGAGCCAATTCCGGATCCAAGACAGAAGATTGAAGAAATTCAGAGGCTAGGGTTTGAGAGAGGGGAGAATTAGGATTAAAGGAGAGAGAATAAGTTTTTAGAAGGATCGGAGAGCTAGCTTCATGCTTCGGATTGGAGAAAAAAGATAGAGAATTGGATTTTTTTTTTCTTCATAGGATTTTGGGAAGACTGAGGCAATCATTGCTGAAGTCAGTGTTGTACTGGTGAATCGGGATTTTAATGAAGTGGGTGTGATTACTCTTGACTGTTTTGTAAAATCGAGTTACGTCTATGATGAAGAATTAAAAGGGTGTCTATAGGATTGAGTATGCGGAGTGAATGAAATTTATTGGGTTAATCTAACGAGACAGTCAGTGGTTACAAGATCGTGAGTATAAAGCGGAACCGAAGATTAGCAGTTTGGGTTGTTCGGGGTTCTTTGTAACGTCTAGAGACCTACTGGCTAGGGCAAAAAGGATTTCGGTGAGCAGTCGAAGGGCATCCATATAGATTTACGGTATATTCTTGTAGTTATTTATATTCCAACAGTCAAAAACCGATAAACTGCTTGAATATTAGCGAATCTCCATACTACCTTCTACAGCCAGACGCCCGGTGTATTCTTGAGCATGAAAGCACGTAATATGACAACAGCGATTAAAGAAGATAGTATATCGAAAAACTTATTTGTCTAGCTATAATAAGGACCGTGCGGTTGAAACCTTATACAACACCTAATGAAGGTCCTATTCTTTCCTCGAAAACTTCTCCATATTTTATGATAAATGTTATTTTAGGATCTAAACATCACAAAGCCTTTGCCTTGCTAGATTTAGGAGCCTCAGCATGTTTCTTAGATGAAGAATTTCTTAAAAGATAAAATATACTTTTAGTGAAGAAAACTAAACTTGTTCATGTAGAAGTCAAAGATGGTCATCTGTTGTCTTCAAGAGATGTTACTCATCAATTCCTTCCTATAGAAGTAGCAACTAATAGTCATAGTAGCTTTGTAATACTTAATATCATTAGATCTCCTTCTAATCCAGTCATTTTAGATTTATTATGGCTAGAAAAATATAATCATAAAATAGATTGGACTTCTCATAGTCTTGATTTTTTTGAAAGTATAACTAAGAGCATAGTTAATCTAGTAGAAAGTCATAAATCTAGTACAATTAAATCTGTATTTGTACGTGCAAGAGCTTTCTTGTATGCTGCAAAAGAAGGATCACCTTTTGTCATTTATGCCATACATGTTTCTACTAGTAGAAAGACTTTAAGTGGTATTCCAAGCCAATATCAAGATTTTCAAGATGTATTTGAGAAAAAAAATACAAATATTCTTTCGAAACATCGTTCCTATGATTGCTTAATTGACCTTCAAGAAGGAGCACAACCGCCATTTGGTCCAATCAATAATTTATCACAAAATGAGTTAGCTGAATTCAAGGAGTATATTGAAGAGAATCTAGCCAAGAACTTCATACGCCATTCCGAATCTCCAACAAGAGCTTCAATTTTATTTGTGAAGAAAAAAGATGTATCATTGTGGATGTGTGTCGATTATTAGAGACTAAACAAAATCACCATCAAGAACAAGTACCGACTACCTTTGATATCTGGACTCTTTGATTAGTTGAAATAAGCTAAGATCTATACAAAAATAGATCTACAAGGAGCACACAATCTAATATGCATAAAAAAAGGAGATGAATGGAAGACTGAGTTTCGAATAAGGTATGGACATTTCCAATAAAACGTCATGCCTTTTGAACTTACAAATCCACCAATAGCATACCAAAATCTAATGAATGATGTCTTTTGAGAGTTTTTAGATGATTTTATTCTCTGTTACCTAGATAACATCTTAATCTATTGTAAGAGCACAAAAGAACATGAACTTCATGTTTGTTGTGCATTACAAAAACTAAGAGATGCAGGACTCTATGCCAAGATAGAAAAGTATGTATTTCACACGGGGCGAATACATCTTTTTTCAACTACTATCAGATCTTCATTAAAGACTTTTTTCAAATTACAGCTCAACTTACACGGACTTGTAAAGACAAACTTCAATGGAATTAAGAAGTGGAAGTAACATTTACAGCTTTGAAGACAATTTTTGTTTCTACACTAATTTTGTATAGCGTTGATTTTTATAAGCTATTTTTTATAGAAACAAACACATCAAACTTTGCTTTGGCTGCTAGATTGTCACAAATGGGAACAGATGATAAACTTCACCCAGTAGTTTTTCATTCCAGAAAAGTTTTAGCAATCGAGATCAACTACAAGATCCGTGATAAAGAACTTCTTGCAATCATGGATTCATTTCAAGAATGGCACCATTATCTAGAAAGTGCTCATAACCTTCTCACCGTTGTCGTATTACGTGCTTTCCTACTCGAGAACGCGCCGGGCGTCTGGCTGTAGAAGGTAGTATTGAGATCTACCGATAGTCAAGCAGTCTATCAGTTTTTACTTCTGGAATATAAACGACTGTAAGAATACATCGTAAATCTTTACTGATGCCCTTCGACTGCTTGTCGAAGTCCTTTTTTTTGTCCCAGCCGGTAGGTGTCTAGACGTTACAGAGAACCTCGAACAACCCAAACTGTTAATCTTCAATACCCCTTTGTACTTACGATCTTGTATCCACTGACTGTCCTGTTAGATTAATCCAATAAATTTCATTCACTCCGCATACTCAATCCTATAGACACCCCTTTAATCCTTCAATCACAGACGTAACTCGATTTTACAAAACAGTCAAGAGTATTCAAACCCACTTCATTTAAAAATCCCGATTCACCATTACAACACTGACTTCAGCAGCGATTGCCTCAGTCTTCCCCAAAACTCTACGAAGAAGAAAAATCCAAATTCTATGTCTTTCCTTCCCCGACCCGAAGCATGAAGCTCCTCTCTCTAATTCCCTTGATCTTCAAAAACCTCCAATAAAAAAAAACCCGAATTGGTAACCTTGCAGAAGCTTGAAAACTCGCTCCCCCCCTGATTCCCCCGAAAAAAAACCTTCTCCCCTCAAAACTATATCCCACCTAACCTTATCCTCTGAATATCTTCAATCTTCCGTCTTAGATCCGGAATTGGCTCCCACCTCAAGCTTGGATCCAAAATTGGCTCTCGCCGTCAAGCTTTTTCCTTCGTTTTTACCTTTAAGAAATCCATTTACCAAAAACAACGTTCCCTGAAACGGCACAGAGAACAGGACAGCCTGAAACAGAATCGAACCCCGTAATCGGGACCACATTGAGTCGCCCGACCAATTTAGGTCCTATATTGGGAAAGATGCTCGTAGTAACCTGGATGTTCCCGTAATTGGGTCAAATTGGTCCTCGCGTCAGATTGGCTAAGACCCGTAGTAAGACCTGGATTTCCCGTAATTAGACTGCATTGGGTTGACCGGCCAATTCAGGTCTCATATTGGATAAGAGGACCCGGATTGGATTATCGAAATTAGATCCAATTGGCTCCTCGAACCCGTCGTGTGAATTGGTCCTTCTCTTCCTGCTGACTCCCGTTATTGGAATCGAATGGAGCATTTCAGTATGCCCCGGCTGACTGTAACGGAGTGACTGAACCTGACCACTCAGTATTTGTACTGGAGTTGGTTGATGCTCCCAATATTCGAGGTAATTGAATATTAATAAAATTCCCCTTTCTTTTTATTTTCACTGTATACTCGTGTTACAACACGACATCCACCCCCTCTGAACATGTGCATCCTCGGGTATGCACCAATTTACGCAATTGCTGTTTGATTCAGAATATATCCTCTACGTCTTTGTCCAGTTCGTCTTCGTCACCTTCATTATCCATATCACTTTCATCTTCTTGCTGCGGAATCTCTGTACCTTCATTAAGGTCTTCCATATTCATCACTGCATGTCTTCGTTTAAATATTTTTACTCGCTTCCCTGCAATTGGTATTTTCAATTTTGTACCATCTAACTCCCGTAATGAGTAAGTCGCATTATCATGAACAGTTGTTACTACATATGGTCCAAACCAACGTTTTGAAAATTTCCGCAAAGTACTATGTTGATTATTCAGACTATTGTCATAAACAAGTACCCAGTCACCTTCCTCGATTGCTTTTGGTCTCAATCGATGTTGCTTATCGAATCGCACCTTGTTTTGTAACCTTGCTCTTTTTAACCTTTCCAATGCTATCTGGACATCTTCCGTTCTTTGCTCCAATTGTCGAATCCTAATAGCCAGAAGTTCTTCTCTTGTCAATCCATCTTCCCATGGTAGCATACTCCAAGTAAGTACCTTTTCTTCAATCGGCATAATTGGTTTTTGACCTGTCATAAGTTCTACTGGCATATATCCTGTCACCGAACTATGTGTTGTTCGATCTGCCCATAATGCAAATGACAAAAGCCGTGGCCACTCTTTAACCTTCCCATTACAAGCTTTAACCAATGCTTTCACAATCGGCGGGTGACCGCGTTCGCTTTTTGCATTCCCTTCTGGATTATAAGCAGTAGTCAGTGATAGTTTAACTCCACATTTTTCAAAGAACTTACGAGCTTCTTGTGCATTTAATTCTCCACGATCTGCAGTGATTTTTCCTACGCACCCGTAACGGCAAATGACATCTTCAAGCAAAAACCTACAAATCTCCTCAGTAGATTTTGTCCTCAATGCTCTTCCTTCTACTAGATTTGATAAATCTTCACGAGCTAAAACCAAATATCTCATCTGCCATAACCCAACCGGCATAGTAACCAAATCAACAACCCATTTAAAATGAATAGCCAAAGGATACGTAGGATGAAGACCATCTCGATGTCGGATATTAGAATACGATTGACAGATTTCACATGACTCTACAAATGAGAGCACATCTCGATACATATTTTTCCACCAATATCGTTCCTTGAGTTTAGCAAAAGTAGCCCAGATTCCTCTATGCCCTGCCCATAAACTATCATGAAATTCCTTTAATAATTTTAGTTTTTCTTCTCTTTTGCCTATCACTCGTTGTGGCATCCCAATTCCTTTCTTCGGTCTCTTCCATAAGAATCCATCTTGAAGTAAAAATCCATATGCTTTTTTTTCTTATTTGTTTGAATTTTTCTGTAGACCAATTCCCTTGCTTAGACAAGGTATTCAAATAATGACCAATATCCAATAATTCTCCTTCATAAGATTCTTCAAGAAATAGCTTGTCTTCTCTGTTGAGATTCGATATTGAATAGAATTTCAATCCGACATCATCAATGTCTTCAACCATTTCGTCCTCCCTCTCGTATCTTGCTCGAGATAGCATGTCTGCTACTAAATTGTCCTTTCCAGTGATATGCTTAAATTCTGGATTTAGTGACTTAATATAAGCAATCCATCTCAACATTGCAATATCTGGCGTTGAACAGTTAATAATCATTCCAAGCAATGGCAAGCAATCTGTTTCAATTACTACTACTGCCCCAATCAAATAGTCCTTTTCAGCTTTCATAGCTGAAACGACTCCCCAAAGTTCTCTTTTGACTTGCGAATATGTACGCTGACGAATACCTAAAACTTTAGCCCCAAATCGAACTGCAAATCTACTCCCATTCGAATCATCTTGACCCACCGCCCATCCAACGGCAATTGGACTAGCGTCTACAGTAAGAATCACTGGTCTATTGCACTTATAATCAACCTTCCTCAATATTGGAGGTGACATCAATAATTTCTTCAATCTTTGCATTGCCTGAATATGCCTTTCTTTCCATTCAAATCGGTAACCCTTGCATAACAGTTCATATAATGGATCCGCTATGTGAGCAAAATGAGGGATCCAGATTCGATAAAATACACATGCACCCAAAAACCTGCGAACCTCTGTTAAAGAACCACAATCCTCTTTCATCCTTCCAATTGCATCAACTTTAGTCGGATCTGGTTTTCTTCCGTAAGATCCGCATAAATGTCCAACAATTACAACCTCTCGCACTCCAAATACGGACTTCATACCCGATAATGTAAGTTGAACTTCTCCAAGCCGAGTTAAAAACTTTTCACAATCTTGTATATGATCAACAACATATCTGCGACACCCCCTCGTATCTAAAGTTTCATCCTTGTCTCCTTCTCTGCACCCTTTTATAGGAACATCATCCAAAAAAGGCATAGTCTTTTCCGGAATAAAATCTCTCAATACCTTATTCATCCCATTCATCATATGCGCAACTGAGTTGGTCGCGCCTTGAGGAAGAGTGCACATTCTAACCAATCCAAGCGGTGTCCTCATCGTTGTCATATCTCTACTTCCTTCGGCAAGTTGAAATTGATCATAACCTGAATACAAATCACCCATTGAATAGATCGCCCTTCCAGCAAACGCCTCAGCAAATTCATCCACAATAGGTCCAATTCCTGCATTCTTGACAGTTAAAGCATTCACCAGCTGCATATCTTGAATAAACCGTAGTGACCCATTCTTCTTAGGTACCGTAAACCATCGACTAGAATACGGCGCAAATGAACGTTCGAATATTTTCATCTTTATCTTTTCTTTCAATAGTTCGACCAATTTAGGTAAATATGCCCTCGGTACTGGAATCGGTCTTAGATTCCAAGGTACATGCGGTACAGTGAAGATAACCATAGGTGTTATAATATTTGGATCCACACACCCAATTTCATGAGATTCGAAGGCAAACGATCTACCTTGTTTAGCCAACATCTTTTTGAAGCAAGTAATTTCCTCCGGCAATAAAGAACCATCAGAACCAATCTTCAATTCTTCAAAAGTCTCTTCAGTAAACTGATGTCCAATACTCATTGGATCTCTTAAACTTGCTTCTTTTGATGCTTCTCCAATTTGTTCTTTAGAATCCTCTGGTAATGGTCCGGCAACAAGCTTTACCTTCTTATCTGCCGTTTTATATCTCGTCTCTACTGTGACTTCTGGTGCTTGAAAAGATTCAAGCATGGTATAAATTTCTCTCGAATGAATCTCAACAATCTTATCATTATCCCCTAACCCAATAGATGTAATCAATTCCAATGAATCTTCCAGCCCATTTTCTTCATAAACACCCAAAATCCTCTCATCATCTTGCAATGTACCTATCTTGCATAACTGTCCTTCAATATCATATAATCTTTTTCTTTCTTTTCTTTTAAAATCATCAACTTTCTTATACATAATATTTCCATTCTCCTATATACCAATAAAACTCGCATCAAAGGTACCTTCATCTCGCGAGAGTACCTCCTCTTTTGTACCTCCATAATCTCGCTTTACAGTGGTACCTCCCTAAAATCCTTAAATCCTTCAACAATCTTTGGCAATGGTTTCTCCCTCAACCTATCTCGATTCTGTTCATGGTTAGGAGGTACTGTTAGAAATTGTACAGCTTTCCTCCCATCTTCGCTCCGTACCCTTGCATAAGCAGAACCATCGTCAAGTACCTTTGTTTCCATCCGTGTTGCCGTGATATAAGGTTGTCCTAAAATCAACGGATAAGACGTTGTATCTTGAACGAAGAAATGTTGCTCCGTCGCAACATCCCCAATCCGAATTTTGACATCTGGACAAGCTCCATATAATTCGCCTCGTGTGTTATTAGCTGCTCGTATTGCCCATCCATGTTCCATATCAATTGGCTATTTTTGCTTCTTATAAAGATCTTTAGACATGAGATTTATTTCAGAACCATGGTCCACCAAGGCAACTATTGGTTCTTCTATATCTCCTACCTTCATCACTACCTCAGTAGTTGCCCTTGCCCAATGCTTTCGAGTATAATGGCTCAAAGTTTCCATTTCCTTGTCACTAGAATCTTCGAAACGTACTCGCTGATTATACCCATTCTTTTCATTTGTTGGTTGCTTGTAACCAATATCAACCTCTTCTTCATCTCTACATATTCTTGCATCAATAGTATGACTCATTCCAGTTTCGCTCATTAATTGCCTCTTTTGCTTAATGCTGTCAATGATAACATCATGAAACTCCTTCTTTGCAATTCCCAAGACTTCTTTCAATGTGAATTCCACCTTAGCATTTAATATACGTTCTTCCAACACCCCTTTCAAATTTGTTGCCGCTTCAATGTCAGAAAGTAGCTTATAAGCAATTGATTTGTCCTTATCTTTTGTCTCCGTTGTTTTTTCTCCCAATGATGCTGAGGTATCCTTTACAGGCAATTCATGTGAAGCTGCCTCGTGAGCCTTGTCTCCTCGAGTTTGCCTCTTAAAAGATTTTCCTTCTCTAGTATCATCAAAATTTCCTCGTCTTTTTTCTTCCATCAAAGCTTCATGTTGGCTCTTAGCAATATATGCATGAACTAAAAGAGACTCAACAAGATTCTCCCAACCTGTTCTACCTTGTATTGTAGCTGCAATCGTCAATAACGCTTCTCGAGGTAATTTCCCTTCTTGCATTGTAGAAATGGCAGAAGCCCAAAACTCACTAGTTTCCGTACTTCCACCAAGATCATCATCTACTCTAGCACCATAACTTGCACTTTCTCATGCTGCTGTTTCATGCTCTTTTAAGTAATCTTGAACCAATGCTCTCATTCCTCCCTTGCCAAAATTGATTTGAAGAAGATCTTCCCTATCTTTCAATGCTATCTTCCCATCTTTCCAGCAAATAATTCCTTGCCGTATCATATTATTAAATTCATTGCAATCTTTTCTAGTGTGTGAAGCATCATCACACCAAATGTATCTTTGTACATATCCTTGTTTTGAAATATTCTTCGAATTGTTTATAGAAGTATTCTCTTCAAGTCTTGCCAATTTGATTTGAAGATCTCGCATTCCTCGTATAATTTCTTCCATACCCATATCTGCTTTCTTTGACAAGGATGTCGAAGGTTGAACTGTAGGCATTCTCGGTGGTATTGTACGCACTGGAGCTTTGGGTGCTTGTACTGTTTTCGGAATATTGCTCCTATCCTTCCTCCTTTCTTTTTTTGTAAGCAACCCCACCGCATCTTCAACGTTCTTCCACTTCGTTGTCAATCCTTCATCTTCTTCTTTGTCTTCAAGAAGGGGTTCTAATTTCTCTTGCAATTCTCCATCAGCAGCTTGAAGAAATAGATCAACTTTGTTCGGCTCCAATGTCAATTTTTCTACCTTTGATAATTGAGAGTACTGCCTCTCAAATTCTCTTCGTAGCTTTGTTGCTTGCAAATTCTTATTGGGCCGTTCAATCCATCCCAGAAACAGCTTCTCAGTAACGCGATCAGCATCTTCCAAGAAATATTCGTCTTTCAATGCATGTGAAAAATCCTCCCATAAATTCCCACAATGATCCGTAATCGATGTAATGTGGTCTCTTATCTCCGGTATCATGGCAAGTCCAAATAGTGCAACCATTTTCTTCTCAGAAACCCGATTTAATTCCATTTCACGAACATAACATCTTAAATACCTTGAAATATTCCTCCCATCAAATTGATCAATTTTATTGACCACTGCTTGCAATGCTTTGGTTGCCAAAGCTTCCTTTCGATCATTGCTTTGCTGTTGCTGCATTGGCAATGAGAAGGCTTGAAACAAACTAGCAATAGATGGATCTATGTGCATACCTTGTCCTTTAGAAGACTCCCCACCAGAAACTTCTTCCAAAAATCCTTCAAAATTTTTATTTTCGTTTTCCATAAAAATAAAGATAAAATCAACCGAAATCCAATACCTTCTACCTCAAGCTTTCACGTCGGGTTCACCACTTAGGTCGTATTACGTGCTTTCCTGCTCGAGAACGCGCTGGGCGTCTGACTGTAGAAGGTAGTATGGAGATCCACCGATAGTCAAGCAGTCTATCAGTTTTTACTACTGGAATATAAACAACTGCAAGAATACACCGTAAATCTTTACTGATGCCCTTCGACTGCTTGTCGAAGTCCTTTTTTTTGCCCCAGCCGGTAGGTCTCTAGACGTTACAGAGAACCCCGAACAACCCAAACTGTTAATCTTCAATACCCTTTTGTACTTACGATCTTGTATCCACTGACTGTCTTGTTAGATCAATCCAATAAATTTCATTCACTCCACATACTCAATCCTATAGACACCCCTTTAATCCTTCAATCACAGACGTAACTCGATTTTACAAAACAGTCAAGAGTATTCAAACCCACTTCATTTAAAAATCCCGATTCACCATTACAACACTGACTTCAGCAGCGATTGCCTCAATCTTCCCCAAAACTCTACAAAGAAGAAAAATCCAAATTCTATGTCTTTCCTTCCCCGACCCGAAGCATGAAGCCCCTCTCTCTAATTCCTTTGATCTTCAAAAACCTCCAATAAAAAAAAACCCGAATTGGTAACCTTGCAGAAGCTTGAAAACTCGCTCCCCCCCTGATTCCCCCGAAAAAAAACCTTCTCCCCTCAAAACTATATCCCACCTAACCTTATCCTCTGAATATCTTCAATCTTCCGTCTTAGATCCGGAATTGGCTCCCACCTCAAGCTTGGATCCAAAATTGGCTCTCGCCGTCAAGCTTTTTCCTTCGTTTTTACCTTTAAGAAATCCATTTACCAAAAACAACGTTCCCTGAAACGGCACAGAGAACAGGACAGCCTGAAACAGAATCGAACCCCGTAATCGGGACCACATTGAGTCGCCCGACCAATTCAGGTCCTATATTGGAAAAGATGCTCGTAGTAACCTGGATGTTCCCGTAATTGGGTCAAATTGGTCCTCGCGTCAGATTGGCTAAGACCCGTAGTAAGACCTGGATTTCCCGTAATTAGACTGCATTGGGTTGACCGGCCAATTCAGGTCTCATATTGGATAAGAGGACCCGGATTGGATTATCGAAATTGGATCCAATTGGCTCCTCGAACCCGTCGTGTGAATTGGTCCTTCTCTTCCTGCTGACTCCCGTTATTGGAATCGAATGGAGCATTTCAGTATGCCCCGGCTGACTGTAACGGAGTGACTGAACCTGACCACTCAGTATTTGTACTGGAGTTGGTTGATGCTCCCAATATTCGAGGTAATTGAATATTAATAAAATTCCCCTTTCTTTTTATTTTCACTGTATAATCGTGTTACAACACGACAGCGTCTAGTCTCTCCACCATTGAAGGTTGCTTCAGTTGATATCTAATTGCTTCATACACGTAGTTGGAGCATAACATCGTGGTATCCTTCCTTGTTCATCTTTTCACGTCCAATTCCGCATGGATTCTGGTCACAACATTCGCTGCCCAGTTGAAGACCATCCCCTCCAACATCGCAATTACTGAAAACAATAACCTCCTTGCCATATACGTCGAATGTCAGTTTAGCCCTAATCGCTTCTGCACAAACCGCATCCATTCTCTTAGCTCCGGCATAAGCGCATCTGCTGTCTTCTACCCTTGATTTTTCTCAAACGCTTCGTTTCCTGACTTGAAGTACTTGCTTGGAACAAAATTAGACTCCAATTCTCCTGATATCGGTAGCTCACCCATGGAAAGATATAAAACCTTGTTCAATGTCATCTCATCCATACCAATAATTCTCCCATGAACCACACTGGACCTGTCTTCCGGATCATAATTCGTCACATATTTCGTTAACAATGCTATATCTATTGGTGGTAGCCTCCGCGAAAACTTCAAAAACCCATACATCTGTACCGTGCAAAACTCTCTCTGTCTCTTTTGCGACCAAAAAATGTCCATAGCGACCGGCTCCATGCCGGTCACTATCACGCACTCCATTGGTGGCAATGCTCCCTTCGTCTTGACATTACGCTGTCGCTCCTCTCTCATAGCTGTCCTCTTCTTATGCTCAATCACCATCTTCGCTACTCACGATAATCCTCTAAAACCTGTGCTTAGCAACGTGAATCAAGAAATTACAATGTAAACAATGCTAGCCAAGAACCCCACTCCTAATTTCTACCTTGGTTCTCCTCCTGATATAACTTAACATAACAGGCCTATAACAACCTATCCTATTAGTGTCTTCGTGAAGGCTAACCTTCACTCAACCCGTCCATAATCTCATCATCACACGCTCTTCCCTCCCCATCATAACTCTTGCGCTGTCAGTTCAATACTAAATTGGCTTTCTCTCTCCCCCCCCACCGATATAAAACCCGTCCCGGGTTTATGTAGTATACAGACGTAGCCGATTCTCATTTATATGCGTGATAAATTTAGCACCCGTAAAGTCTTCCAATTGAACTGAGCCATTGGGAAAACCCTCAATGACTCTGTACGGCCCATGCCACCGAATATGAAATTTTCTTGGAAAATTTTTAAAATGACTGTCATAAAGCAGTATTAAATAATTGGGCATAAAAAATTTTGGTTTTAATTTACTATCATAATAACTTTTCCGTCGCCTTTGAGTTGCCTCCTGTCTCAATAGGGCATTGGTTCAAGTTTCATCCAACTGCTCCAATTGTACGAAACGAACTTGTAACGACTCCGTATCCCCCAATCGTTCCTCTAGTGCAATGCACAAACTTTGAACTTCGAATTCTATAAGTAATATTGCTTCCTGACCATAAACTAATTGAAAGGGTGTGACATTAGTCGTAACTTTATATGCAGTACGGTATGCCCACAAAGCGGCAAACAATTTAGTGTTCTAATCCGTGACTGCACCAGATATTGTCTTGGTGATAATCGTACATAATATGCCGTTGGTCTTTTCTGTTTGGCCATTTGCTCTGGGATGATACGGTGTCATCTTGCGGTGTTTAATCTCATATTTAGCAGTCAATGCTTCAATTTTACTATTAATGAAATGGGTTCCTCAATCACTGACCAATTCTTTTGGACAGCCAAATCGTATAATAATATTTTCATATAAGAATGTGGCTACATCACTAGCACTATCAGATTTTGTTGCCTTCCCTTCGGCCCATTTAGTAACATAGTCCGTGGCAACCTATATATACCGTTTTTATCCATGGCGAGAGGCAGGTGCAATTGAGCCCACGAAATCAATACCCCATTTTTCAAAAGGTGCCTGTGCCAGAATTGGAACTAACGGCATCGCACATGTACCCGTAGGACGACCAATTCGCTGGCACGGGTCACAACGACGTGCAAACTGGTGAGCATCCGCAAACATTGTCGGCCACCAATATCCCGCCTGTAAAACTTTGCGTGCTGTGCTGTCGCGTGCAAAATGTCCACTACAACTATCCAAATGACATCCTTCCAATATAGTGCGTGCTTCATTCTGATAAACGCAACGGCGTAAAATTCCATCTTTCCCTTGTTTATATAAAGTTTCTCCAATCATAGTATAAGCTGCGCTTTTCAAAACCAATCTTCTCTTAAGCTTCTCCGTAAAATGGAAAGGAAAAGTTTGAAAAGTCAAATACTGTATCAATTCGCTATATTCCGGCGTAATTAGGTCAACAAGAAATAACTAAGCATCAGGTAATGCATGAGGAATGGGTTCATTTCCCAATATATTGGACAATCACGATAGATGGTCTGCATTGGCATGGGACTTCCCCGGCCGTACATTAATAGTAAAATCAAATTTTTATAAAAGCAATATCCATCTTGCGATGCGGCCACTCAACTGGGGCTTGTTAATCATATATTTTAAAGCGCCATGATCCACGTGGAAGACAAATTTATATCCAAGAAGATAATGCCGAAACTTTTGGACAGAATAAATCATTCCCAAAGCCTCTCGCTCAGTTGTAGTGTAATTCCGTTCGGCAGCCACCAACTGATGGCTTGCATAATAAATAGGATGATCGTGGCCCTTGTCATTCTTCTGGCTCAATACCGAACCAATCGCAACATTAGAGGCATCAACATAAACCTCAAAAGATTTTGTCCAACAAAGGACAATCAATATTGGTGCAGAAACCAATTTTTGTTTTAATGTTTCAAACGTAACTGTATATTCTTTGGTCCAAATTGGTTCGAGACTGTTCGGTAGTTGCTTTTTCAACAAATTTGTCAATGGAATATAGATAACAGCAAATAGATAAATAAAACGTCGATAATAGCTAACATGCCCAATAAAGGTACGAACACCTGTCACTGTATCAGGTATTTGGAGTTCTAGTATAATTTTTATTTTATCCGGATCGGTGGCGATATCTGTTTTCGATACGATATGACCCAATAATTTTCTTGAGGGTACCCCAAATTTATATTTTTCTGAATTCAAAGAAATTCCAAATTTAGCACATTTGCCTAAGCACCGACTCAATTTGTCTAAGTGTTCTTCTCTGGTGCTGAATGTGCAGAAATCATCTAAAAAGATTTCCATTGAAACCCATAACTCATCTTGGAATGCTTGCATCATTATCCTCTGAAATGTAGCTGGCGCATTACAAAGTGCAAAAGGCATGACCTTATAAGCAAAAGTTTCCCAATCCGTAATAAACGTAGTCTTTAATTGATCCTCCTTTGAAATTTGTACCTGATTATATCCGAAAAAACCATCAAGAAACGAATAACATTCGTGGCCTGCTACTGCGTCTAAGATACTATCCGTAAATGGTAAAGGAAAGTAATCCTTCTTTGTAGCAGCATTCAACTTTCAAAAATCTTGGCAAATTCGGACTTTCCCGTTCTTCTTGGGAACCATAACTATCGGCGAAACCCATTCACTATGTGGTACAGGATATATAAATCCCACCTCCAGAAGCTTATCCAATTCTTCCTTTACCATCAACGAATATTTAGGATTCAGTCAATGTTACCTTTGTCGTACTGGTGTAGCCGTGTCCTCCAATTTTATTCGATGCTCACAAACTTCAGCTGGAATATCCTTCAAATCTTTATAAGACCAAGCAAAAGCTGATTTATGTTTTATAAAATAATCTGTCCAAAGCTCTTTAGTTTTATCCGTTATACCATCATAAATTTGAATCAATTTGGGATTATCTTTTGTGCCTAGATTTATTGATTGACACTTTGGTCCATTAAGAGCTTCAGCAGTAATCTTCTGCTCTGTTTTGGGATCTTTCATAAACTCCAACAAATTGGAGCTTTCCAATTCGGGATCTATAGCACCAACTTGATTAACATCTCTTTGCTGCATCCAGTGTGCAATCATATGTTCTGAATCATCAATAACGTCTGGAGGAACAAAATATTCTCGTGGTCCTCCACAATGGTAAATATTCCTATTTTGTATTGCAACTTCCCGTGCCTCGACAGCCTTTGATTTTGAAACAACCAATTTTTCTTCCGTATACTCCTGTTCGCAATCCGATGTATATTCTGGACTGGTAATTTGAGTTTCTCTGTGATACTGGACAGGATACATTTGGAGCACTATTTTATCCTTACCCTTTCCAATTGTTAGCGTTCCAAGACCCCAATCATTCTGAGCTTCAGCTTGATGTAGCCACGGTCGACCCAACAAAATTGGATATGACAATACTGTGCTTTACAATCGGAATACAATATAATCAATTGTGTATGTAATCCCCGCAACAACTGTATCAATTCCTCGTAAAGTATCCATAGGTCGGACTCGACTTGCATCTGCCATTCGCAAAACAACCGTAGTTGGCATTAATTGGTCCAATCTCAATTCTTCCATTGTATCCACATTCATGAGGTTAACGCTAGCCCCGCCATCCACTTGTACACCCTGAACTAATACTCCATCAATTGATACATCAATAGTCGGCGCGCCTGGATCCGGATTCAAACTTACTTCACCAATTTCTTTTTGACAAGTTCTTCGTGGAATCAAAGAAGTGTTTAAGGTGTTACGGCATTCTGGTGCTACTGCCAATAATTGCTTTATTATGATTGTTAGTTGAATTGAACCTAAATCCTTCAGAATATCATAGACTTCCATATTGGTCATGATTCCCAATGTCTTTTTTTTCTTACGGATTTCGGATCCCGGTCCTCGTATATTGGTACTTCCAATATCAGGAATTGGTACTTCCTCGATTTTTGGTTACGATTGCTCCTTGAAAATTGGATCCTTTAACTGGTGCGACTGTCCACCGTATTGGTGTAATATTAGTACTTGTGAAATTGGTGGATGCACCAATATATTGGTCGAATTGGTTTGTGACGGTAATGCTTCATCCAATAATGGAGCAGATTTTGGTATTGGTCTGTTGATCGGGGCTGGTATCGATTTCTCCAATATTTGAATTGGTTCTTTGCCTTTTTGCTGATTTTTTGTCAATACTGCGTGAATCGCTTCCACCCGATGTACCGATGATTCCTGTGGTTTGTTTGTTTCTTCTATAATTTGTACTGTTGATGTCATGTACTAGTCCCTATTATTTGGATTAAAAGGCACATTACATTGGTAGTGGTAATGACCAGATTGCTTACAATTTGCGCAAAGAGGTACGTATTCTTCGACAAATCTTGGGTTGTTGCAATCACTTGCATAATGACCCAATTGGCAGCATCAAAAACAACGAACTGGTTTTTTTCCTGTCATGTCACGTACATTGGGAGTCTCCGTCGGGACAT
The DNA here is from genome assembly GCF_059467195.1 of Physcomitrium patens. Lineage (NCBI taxonomy): Eukaryota > Viridiplantae > Streptophyta > Bryopsida > Funariales > Funariaceae > Physcomitrium > Physcomitrium patens. Next base: position 12,996,265 of record NC_143422.1, on the reverse strand, counting down.
ACCTTCCAGGTCGGTTCCATGTTGGTGCAGTAAAGGATCCAGGTTGACTAGTTGTCGCCATTGCTAAATTGGTCTGTTGTATTGGCATCGATGGTTGATTTCCCATTTGATTTTGGCCACCATTCTACATATTGGTCCCGTAGGGCTGATTATAGTTAGGATTTTGGAAATTTTTGAAACCACGATTTACTCTATTATTTCTATTTCCATTCCATCCACCCATATTTCCTGTTTGCACTTGATTTACATCCCATACAGTTGGTTGTATCATTGTTTGTTGTCTTGGTAAGTACCAATAATTGGCAGTGTTATGCTTTCCTCCATAATACATACACTATCCCATCTTCTGATGAGGCGAGGGGCATTCCGTATCAAAGTGTCCCTGCCCTTTACAGTTGTTACACCATACATTAAGTCTCATATTAGAAGGTTTATGCCTTTTCTCTTTATCTTTAGTCATATGCACGGCTAATTCTTCCATTTTCTTCGTTAGATTTAATAATAGAGCTTCGTTAGAATCGTTAATTGTTGCATTCATCGGTACTTCAGGTTGTCGATATGCCATCGTCGAAGGATAAGTTGCCACGGGTGGTATCGCCTGCAAAGGAGTGGCATTAACTACTCCTTGAGAAATGGGATTTCCCATACTAGGCGCAATCATTCGTGGATAGCTCCCTATCGTCGTATTGGTCATTGGAACTTGATTTCCTACACTAGGAATCATTGTGGTTCCCACCATCAATAGTTGATCATAATGGCACTCCTCCCACACCTTTGCACGTGCTAAGGAGGCAGCTACCGTAACTGGTTGAGACTCCTTAACAAACATCTTCAATTTTAGGGGATGCAACCCATTCAGTATTATTGACAATATAAACGCATTTGGCATTTGATTGTTTGACCATTTACGTAATATATCTACAACTCGGCCATAATACGACTGCACCGATTCTCCCACAAACATTTTACTGTTCAGCAAATTTTCTCGAAGACGATCTTCGAATCCTATTGGTCGAAAATGAGGTTAGAAAGCATTTTTGAATGCTTCCCAATTAGGAAATTGTCCCACTGGTTGTCGAATATACCATTCAAACACTGTATCCTTTAAAGTCGCTGGCAGCCATCGCAGCCAGACATCTTCAGTTCTGCCATTATTGGCTACACACGGTGTCAAAAATTGGGACAGGTGTTGATCGGGATCAGAACTCGGCCATCCATTAAATGTGGATAATGGAGCCACGCTGGTGGTGCGATCTCCAATTGCTCCCATTTGTACCACTATTAGTACTGCGGGTGCTTCTTTTGCCATTGGTGCTTGCGCTAGTCTTCTTGCTATATTAATATGAATTCTTCTTTTTGTTCTAATTTGATATTTGCTCACTCTTCTTTCTTGTAAACTATCGCTATTATTCAATTCTTCTGTACTTAAACTTCTTATAATTACTGAACTTGACTCTGACGCTTCGTTACTCGCGGTATCCCCAACAAGCGCTCGTGGTAATTTCTCTAATGGTATATAATGGTGCAATATTGCACTTCTTTTAGAACTTGGATATGCTCGAATATTTGCACATGCATGCAGCCACGGCTTTATCCAACTCCATCGACGTTTCTTACGTTGAATCCCTTCTTGTTGTTGTCGTAATAAATTTCTGAAATAAAATTGTTCCTGTCTTTCTTTACTTGTTGATTCCTTCTCTGATTATCATAGTCGTAATCACCGCTCATACTCCTTCGAACTCATCTTTTTTACCATCAATTCTTTAACATTTCATACTGTTGTCAATCCCCGGCAGCGGTGCCAAAAATGTAATCATCGTTTGAATCGGACTCAAAACACCAAGATATTTGATCAGTATAGGTGGGTTCGATCTCGGGGAAAGACTCGTTGTATGAATTGGATATGTTATGTCACAATTGATTATGTATTAATTATCTAAAACTTCCAAAGTTCTCTTCCTCATCTCAATTCAATCCCTTCACAATCTCTACAATTGTTCACTGCCCTGCTGCTACTCAATATCACTGACATTCCTGACATCTACAGGATGCTTAATCTCTTTCCACAGTACTTCAATTCTCAATTCCTTTACTTTTACTCAATCTTCCAGTGCTACTAACACAATGCAATAATCTCTATTATCATAATCACACTTTCTTTCTCCAAATTAATTAATTCGAATTCATAATTTTCAATATCTCAATCATAGTTTCAGCAATCTTTTTTTTAAATCCAATATTAAAGAAAAACACAAAAGCAAAGAAAACGAAAGGGTAGCTCCAAGCTTTACCCTGGCTCACGACTATTACAGTCTGGCCTCCATTCCTTCTTCCTCAACCTCTTTATCCTACCAAAATATGAATCATCATTCAGCAGATTCTACAGGTTGTGAAACTTTGGCTTCTTAACCGCATATGTTCCTAACTTCCTACTATTAAAAACTAATCGAACTAACCATTCATCTAAATCCCAACATTACTACTATTTAACCGATAATGAACCAAAAAAGTCATTTATACATTCTAGAGGACCACATTGAGTCGCCCGACCAATTCAGGTCTCATATTGGGTAAGAGTCTAATAGTAAGACCCGGATGTTTCCGTAATTGGATAAAATTGGTCCTTCACGTCAGATTGGCTGAGGCCCATAGTAAGACCTGGATTTTCTCATAATTAGACTGCATTGAGTTGCCCAAAAAATTCAAGTCTCATATTGGATAAGAGGACCTGGATTGGATGTTTTGAAATTAGATCCAATTAGCTCTTTGAACCAGCTCACTCGTCATTGAATTGGTCCTTTCCCTTCCTGCTGACTCCCGTTATTGGAATCGAATGGAATATTTCAGTATACCTCGGCTGACTGTAACGGGGTGACTGACTCGAGCCTCCCAGTATTTGCACTGGAATTGGTCGTTGCTTCTAATATTCGAGGTAACTAAATATTAATAAAAGTCCCCTTTCTTTATATTTTCACGGTATACTCGTCTTACAACATGACATCCACCTCCTCTGAATCTGTGCATCCTCTGATATGCACCAATTTACCCAATTGCTATTTGATTTAGAATACATCCTCTACGTCTTTATCCAGTTCGTCTTCGTCACCTTCATTATCCAAATCACTTTCATCTTCTTCATGCAGTATCTCTATACCTTCATTAAGGTCTTCTATATTCATCTCCGCGTGTCTTTGTTTAAATATTTTTACTCGCTTCCCTGCAATTGGTATTTTTAATTTTGTACCATCTAACTCGTATAATGAGTAAGTCACATTATCATGAACAGTTGTTACAACATATGGTCCAAACCAACATTTTAAAATTTTTTGCTCAGTACTATGTTGATTATCCAGACTATTGTCATAAACAAGTACACAGTCACCTTCTTCGATTGCTTTAGGTCTCAATCGATGTTGCTTATCAAATCGCGCCTTGTTTTGTAACCTTGCTCTTTTTAACCTTTCCAATGCTATTTGCACATCTTCCGATCTTTGCTCCAATTGTCGAATCCTAACAGTCAGAGGTTCTTCTCTTGTCAGTCTATCTTTCCATGGTAGCATATTCCAAATAAGTACCTTTTTTTCAATCGACATAATTGATTTTTGACCTGTCATAAGTTCTACTGGCATATATCTTGTCACCGAACTATGTGTTGTTCAATCAGCCCATAATGCAAATGATAGAAGCCGTGGCCACTCTCTAACTTTCCCATTACAAGCTTTGACTAATGCTTTCACAATCGGTGGGTGACCGCGTTTGCTTTTTGCATTCCCTTTCGGATTATAAGCAGTAGTCAGTGATAGTTTGACTCCACATCTTTCAAAGAACTTACGAGCTTCTTATGCATTTAATTCTCTACCATCTCCAGTGATTTTTCCTATGCATCCGTAGTGGCAAATGACATCTTCAAGCAAAAACCTACAAATCCCCTCTGTAGATTTTGTCCCCAATGCTCTTCCTTCTACTTGATTTGATAAATCTTCACGAGCTAAAATCAAATATCTCATCTGTCATAACCCAACTGGCATAATAATCAAATCAACAACCCATTTAAAATGAATAGCCAGAGGATACATAGGATGAAGACCATCTCGATGTCGGATATTGGAATACAATTGACAGATTTCACATGACTCTACAAATGAGAGCACATCTCCATACATATTTTTCCACCAATATCGTTCTTTGAGTTTAGCAAAAGTAGCCGAGATTCCTCTATGCTCGGCCTATAAACTATTATGGAACTCTTTTAATAATTTTAGTTTTTCTTCCTTTTTGCCTATCACTCGTTGTGGCATTCCAATTCCTTTCTTCGGTCTCTTTCATAAGAGTCCATCTCGAAGTAAAAATCCATATGCTTTTTTTCTTATTTGTTTGAATTTTTCTATAGACCAATTACCCTGCTTAGTCAAGGTATTCAAGTAATGACCAATATCCAATAATTCTCCTTCATAAGATTCTTCAAGAAATAGCTTCTCTTCTTTGTTGAGATTTGATATTGAATAGAATTTCAATCCGACGTCATCAATGTCTTCAACCATTTTGTCCTCCCTCTTGTATCTTGCTTGAGATAGCATGTCTGCTACTAAATTGTCCTTCCCAGTAATATGCTTAAATTTTGGATTTAGTGACTTAATATAAGCAATCCATCTCAACATTGCAATATCTGGCGTTGAACAGTTAGTAATCATTCCAAGCAATGGCAAGCAATCTGTTTCGATTACTACTACTGCCCCAATTAAATAGTCCTTTTCAGCTTTCATAGCCAAAACAACGCCCCAAAGTTCTCTTTTGAATTGCGAATATGCACGTTGACGAATACTTAAAACTTTAGCTCCAAATCGAACAATTCATATAATGGATGCACTATGTGAGCATAATGAGGGATCCAGATTCGATAAAATATACATGCACCTAAAAACCTGCGAACCTCTATTAAAGAATCACAATCCTCTTTTATCCTTTCAATTGCATCAACTTTAGTCGGATCTGGTTTTCTTCCGTAAGATCCACATAAATGTCCAATAATTACAACCTCTCGTACTCCAAATACGGACTTCATACCCGATAATGTAAGATGAACTTCTCCAAGCTGAGTTAAAATCTTTTCACAATCTTGTATATGATCAACAACATATTTGCGATACCCCCTCTTATCTAAAGTTTCATCCTTGTCTCCTTCTTTGCAACCTTTTATAGGAACATCATCAAAAAAAAGGCATAGTCTTTTCCGGAATAAAATCTCTCAATACCTTATTTATTCTATTCATCATATGCGCAACTGAGTTGGTCGCCTCTTGAGGAAGAGTGCACATTCTAACCAATCCAAATGGTGTTCTCATTGTTGTCATATCTCTTTTTCCTTTGGCAAGTTGAAATTGATCATAACCTGAATACAAGTCACCCATTGAATAGATCGCCCTTCTAGCAAATGCCTCAACAAATTCATCCACAATAGGTCCAATTCTCACATTCTTGACAGTTACTGCATGCATCGGTTGTATATCTTGAATAAACCGTAGTGACCCATTCTTCTTAGGTATCGTAAACCATCGACTAGAATACGGCACAAATGAGGGTTCCAATATTTTCATCTTTATCTTTTCTTTTAATAGTTCCACCAATTTAGGTAAATGTGCGCTCGGTACTGAAATCGGTCTTAGATTCCAAGGTACATGCGGTACAGTGAAGATAACCATAGGTGTTATAATATTTGGATCCACACACCCAATTTCATAAAATTCGAAGGCAAACGATCTACCTTGTTTAGCCAACATCTTTTTGAAGCAAGTAATTTCCTCCGGCAATAAAGAACCATCAGAACCAATCTTCAATTCTTCAAAAGTCTCTTTAGTAAACTGATGTCCAATATTCATTGGATCTCTTAAACTTGCTTCTTTTTTATGCTTCTCCCATTTGTTCTTTAGAATCTTCTAGCAAAGGTCCGGCAACAGGCTTTACCTTCTTATCTGCCGTTTTATATCTCGTCTCTACAGTGACTTCTAGTACTTGAAAAGATTCAAGTATGGTATAAACCTCTCTTGAATGAATCTCAACAATCTTATCATTATCCCCTAACCCAATAGATGTAATCAATTCCAATGAATCTTCCAGTCCATTTTCTTCATAAACACCTAAAATCCTTTCATCATCTTGCAATGTACTTAACTTGCATAATTCTCTTTCAATATTATATAATCTTTTTCTTTCTTTTCTTTTAAAATCATCAACTTTCTTATACATAATATTTCCATTCCTCAAAATACCAATAAAACTCGCATCAAAGGCACCTTCATCTCGCGAGAGTACCTCCTCTTTTGTACCTCCATAATCTCGCTTTACAGTGGTACTTCCCCAAAATCCTTAAATCCTTCAAAAATCTTTGGCAATGGTTTCTCCCTCAACCTATCTCGATTTCATTCATGGTTAGGAGGTACTGTTAGAAATTGTACAGCTTTCCTCCCATCTTTGCTACGTATCCTTGCATAAGCAGAACCATCGTCAAGTACTTTTTTTCCATCCATGTTGCCGTAATATAAGGTTGTCCTAAAATCAATGGATAAGACATTGTATCTTGAACAAAGAAATGTTGCTCTGTCGCAATAACCCCAATCCGAATTTTGACATCTGGACAAGCTCCATATAATTTGCCTCGTGTATTATTAGCTGCTCATATTATCCATCCATGTTCCATATCAATTGGCCATTTTTGCTTCTTATAAAGATCTTTAGACATGAGATTTATTTCAGAACCATGGTCCACCAAAGCAACTATTGGTTCTTCTATATCTCCTACTTTCACCAATACCTTAGTAGTTGCCTTTGCCTAATGCTTTCGAGTATAATGGCTCAAAGTTTCCATTTCCTTATCACTAGAATCTTCGAAACGTACTCGCTGATTATACCCATTCTTTTCATTTGTTGGTTGCTTGTAACCAATATCAACCTCTTCTTCATCTTTATATATTCTTGCATCAATAGCATGACTCATTCCTGTTTCGCTCATTAATTGCCTCTTTCGCTTAATGCTGTCAATGATAACATCATGAAACTCCTTCTTTGTAATTCCCAAGACTTCTTTCAATGTGAATTCCACCTTAGCGTTTAATATACGTTCTTCCAACACCCCTTTCAAATTTGTTGCCGCTTCAATGTCAGAAAGTAGCTTATAAGCAATTGATTTGCCCTTATCTTTTGTCTCTGTTGTTTTTTCTCCCAATGATGCTGAGGTATCCTTTACAGGCAATTCTTGTGAAGCTGCCTCTCGAGCCTTGTCTCCTCGAGTTTGCCTCTTAAAAGAATTTCCTTCTCTTGTATCATCAAAATTTCCTCGTGTCTTTTCTTCCATCAAAGCTTCATGTTGGCTCTTAGCAATATATGCATGAACTAAAAGAGACTCAACAGGATCCTCCCAACCTGTTCTACCTTGTATTATAGCTGCAGTCCTCAATAACGCTTCTCGAGATAATTTCCTTTCTTGCATTGTAGAAATAGCAGAAGCCCAAAACTCACTAGTTTCTGTACTTCCACCAAGATCATCATCTACTCTAGCACCATAACTTGCACTTTCTCATGCTGCTGTTTCATGCTCTTTTAAGTAATCTTGAACCAATGCTTTCATTCCTCCCTTGCCAAAATTGGTTTGAAGAAGATCCTCCCTATCTTTTAATGCTATCTTCCCATCTTTCCAGCAAATAATTCCCTGCCGTATCATATTATTAAATTCATTGCAATCTTTTCTAGTGTGTGAAGCGACATCACACCAAATGCATCTTTGTACATATCCTTGTTTTGAAACATGCTCCAACGGACTTGACGATGATTCAAGATACGTGTTGACATGAAGTACTCAAGGTTCTTATGATCTATATATACGGTAACTGGATTTGAGGTGCCTTCTAAATGATGATGCCATTTTTGAAATGAATTTATGATTACAAAGAGCTCTTTGTCATGGATCTCATAATTAATCTTGGTTGTTGAAAATTTCCTTGAATAGAAAGCTATTGGATAGAGTTTGTTATTTGTTCCCATTTATGACAGTACGGCACCTATAGCAAAATTTGACGCATTTGTTTCCTTAAAAAATACCTTAGAGAAGTCAACGCAATATATGATTGGTGTAGAAATAAACTCTTTCTTTAAAACATCAAATGATGATTTTGCTTCTTTATTCCACTCAAGTTTGTCTTTACAAGTCAAATGTATAAGTGGAGTTGCAACTTGAAAAAAATTCTTGATGAAGATTTGATAGTAATTAGAAAAGTCCAAAAAGCACTGTACATCTCGTACTGTTCTTGGAATCTTCTAATCTATGATAGTTTGAACCTTCTTGGAATCCATCATAAGGCCTTCATTGGAAATGATGTATCCTAAAAAGTCAACTTGAGTAAAGTGGAATACACACTTTTCCAACTTGGCATATAAACCTACATCTCTAAGTTTTTATAATACACGACAAATATGAAGCTCATATTCTTCTATGTTCTTAGACTAGATTAAAATGTCGTCTCAATAACAAACAACAAAATCATCTAAAAACTCACAAAAAATATCATTCATAAGACTTAAAAAAGTACCCGATGCATTCGTGAGTCCAAAAGGCATGACATTATATTCAAAATGTCCATACCTAGTTTGAAAAGTAGTCTTCCATTCATCTCTTTCTTTGATATGAATTAAGTTGTATACTCTTCATAGATCTATTTTGGTATAGATCTATGCTTGATTGAGTTAGTCAAGAAGTCATGAAATCAAAGGAAAAAGATATCTATTTTTGATGGTGATCTTATTGAGTCTTCAATAATCCACACACATTTGTAGAGATCTGTCTTTTTTCTTCACAAATAAGATAGGAGCCTTGGTTGAAGATTTAAAATGGCATATGAAGTTCTTTGCCAAATTTTCATCAATATACTCTTTTAATGCAGCCAACTCATTCTGCAATAAGTTATAGATTGATCCAAATTGTGGTTGAACTCCTTCTTGCAGATCAATTGAACAATCATAAGATCGATGCTCAGGAAGAATATATACATTCTTCTTTTCAAAAACGTCTTGGAATTCTTGATATTGATTAAGAATACCATTAGATAATTTTTTACTATTAAAAATGGATGTAGCATATAAAGCAAAAGATGATCCTTCTTTTGTACCATGCATGAAAGCTTTTGTACCTACTAGTAAAGGTTTGGATGTATTGGACTTACATACTTCTACTTTGCTAACACGATCATGGATTATACTATCAGAAAAGTTAGGATTATGAGAAATGCAATCTATTTGAGGGTTATATTTTTTTAGCCATGATAATCCTAAAATAATCAGATTAGAGGGAGATTTTATTACATTAAATATTACTACGTTGTTATGATCTTTAATTGCTATATCTAAAAGAACAGTTTTATGGGTAATATTTCCAGAAGACAACAAACGACCATCTATGACTTCTAAATGTATGGATTTAACTTTCTTGATTAAACATATTTTATGATTTTTGGCAAAATCTTCGTCTATAAAACAAGTTGAGGCTTCTGAATTTATCAAGGCAAAGACTTTGTGATTATTGGATCCTAAATATACTTCTATTATAAAACAAGGTGAAGGATCTGAAGAGAAGATGAGATATTTACTAGGTGTTGCACATGATTCCAGCCGCACGGTCTCTATTGTAGCTAAAGAAACTTGTTTTCAAACATATTATCTTCTTTGGCAATTGTGGTCTTCATTTTGTAATTGCGTTGCTTCTTTGGACAATATTGAGTAGTGTATTTAGCTTCTCCACAATATAAACACAAACTTTTTTAATGACGTCAAATCTTTTCTTGCTTTGTGAGAGGTTTAAAATATATCATATCAATTTGCGTTGGTTTTGGCTTTAAAGAATACATTTTAGAAAAATTGGGAGCCATTACTTGACTTGTTCTCCTTCAACCAAATCTTTGTTATTGATGCCTTTCAAATAAATGATTGTCGCATGTAATGGCTTAAGCAATAAATTGTTCTAAAGATTCTACTTTCGACATTGTTAATAACAAGTCTTTGACGCTATCCTTCAACCCATATCAAAATTGGTTTATAAATACTTTGTCATTCTAGTCCATATCCCAAGCAAGGTTTTGGAATTTAGCAGCATATATAGTAGTTGATCGTGATCCTTGTTGTTAGGATAAAAGCTTAGTCTCTACTACTTGTTCTCGATCACTTTCTCCGAATGTGGCCGTAAACATTTTTAGGAATGAATTCAAATCATAAAGGAGTCATGAATCTTTTTTCCATTAAAGGTACAAATCAAGAGAGAGCACTTTTTGATAGTAGTGCACCTATGAATCCAACTTGGATAAATCCATCAGGATATTGGAAAGGGTGCAATCTTAGATAGAGCTTGACTTGTTGCAAAAATCCTTGAAATTTTGATCTTATTCTATTAAACTTCTCAGGCATACTAATCCTTATTTTTGTCATACTTGTAGAAGCAAAACTTCCTAAATTTGGCTGTGACGTCCATCTACTTGCTTCTTTCAACTGCACAATTTCTTGCCGTAGACTCTAAACTTTTTTTGTAGGCATAGGCATAGTAATTCCATGATTCACATTAGAAATTCGTGAAATTTTCACCCTTAGAGTATTAAAAAGCTTATGAAGATCTACCATAATTATAAATCTATTTTTACTTCCATTGAGAGTAGCATCCATAATCTTTCCTTCCAAAGATAACTCAAACGAATTCAAAAGTTAAATTAGAGGAGGATAATCCACAACCTCTAAAAAAAAACTATAAAGAGGAATAATCCACTCTTTTTAAGAAAAAGATTAATTTTAGAAAATAAGATTTTTTGTTTAAAGGTGGGTAGTCTACAACCTTCAAAACACAACAATAGAAGTGGGATAATTTATTCATTTTTAAAATAAGACAGAAATAATATCTTAGCACTCTTATCAAATTATCAAGGATATAAATCTCAAAAAAAGAGAATCTTCAATACACTCTTCTATCAGTGAAGAGAACTAGAAAGTTACTCAAAGGTGAAATAGTATTAACTAGAATGGCTATTGCCAAAAATAAAAAGATTAAAAAGTCTTAAAAAAAGACTAAGACTAGAAAAGTATTGACAAAAGAAAAGAAGGCTTCACTCTTGCCTCCATATATACTATCTAACTAAGAGCTACATGGCGATGTCCTATTGGACCTCCAATATGTGTTGACTTTAGTAGCCACATGTCTTATCTTGTAAGGCAAGTAATCTATGTATAAGCCACATAGTTAGCTTGTTCTACAAGCTACTACATGGAGATAACTTGTTCTACAAGCTACCAATACATAGTTAGCTTGTTGGCCAAGTTTTTAACATACAAATACATCTAAAATCAAAACCACGTCTATGAAGCTTCTAAGAAGCTATTTTAGAAGATTTTATGAAATTAGTCTATATTTATCTACTTCTACTTAATCATATAAGTAACTATTGAAATAAATGTATATATCTCTGATATTAATACACTCTTATGTCACTCAAAAAGATTAAAAAATCACTCAAAGATGACAAATTATTAAACCAGAATGACTATTATGAAAGACAAAAAGTCCGAAACATCTTAAAAGAAGAATTAAGACTAAAAAGCCATTAACAAGAGTGAGAAAGGCTTCACTATTCTTTCTATATATACTATCTAAATAGGAGCTACATAGTAATGTTCTATAGAATCTCCAATACATGTCTAACTTGCAAAACTTATGTCTAACTTATAAGACAAGTTTCGTATTTGTGTGCCACAAAGTTAGCTTATTCTACAAACTACTAATATATATAATATATGACTAATTTCTTGGTCAAGTTTTTAATCTACTGTCAAGGACATGAAATAGAAGATGAAGCATAAACCAATGAAATCCATGTCAAAGAAAAAGTAAAAAAATAGAAATAAGGAAGTATGTATATTAAAAAGAAACTCGAATGGCTTATTACCAAAAGACAAGAAAGCTTAAGACTCTTGAAACTAGATTAGAAATAAAAAAGGAATTGAGAAGAGTGAAGAAGGCTTCACTTTTATCTCTATATATACTATCTAATTAGGAGCTTTGTGGTGATGTTCTATAAGACCTTCAATATATATTGACTTTGTAGGACACATGCTTTGACTTACAAGGTAAGTTTTTTTGTATGTTTGTTATATAGATAGCTTATTTTTCAAGCTACCAATATGTGTGGCACATGGTTATTTTGTTGACTAAGTTTTTAATCTAAAAGTCAATAATGGACACCTATAAAGTCAAAGCAACATGTATAAAGCTTCTAAGAAGCTTCTTTAGAAGATAATATAGAATTAACTTACTTTTACCTACTTCTATCTACTTCTATCTATTTATACAAGTAATTATTGGCTTACAAGTATATGCCCATGATATTACTCTCCCCTCTTCCTTTCTAAGGACAATTTCTACAAGTAGCGGTCATCATATGTTGAAAAAATCTATGATGCAATAAATTCTATTTGCCACATACTCAAATCTTTGTTCTCTTCAAAGATGGTTGATAGGGCCTCTCAACCATCAATAGTCTCCCATACTAAGGCGAGAAGACCACCCTATTATTTGGTCATTGTTGAGGCCTTCATAACTTCTTTCAAATAAAATATTTGAAACACTGTAAGGAGATGTTTCTACCTCTAATAAAATTATCAAACATTAGGAGTCTCTTCTAAGGTCGTGATATCAAATAAATTATATCTTATCATCTATTTGAGAGAAAACATGTCATTTTTGAAGATCTTCATCTCGGTTGCATTATCTTGAAGGTTGTGACAATTGCAATGTTTTGTTTGGCAGGTCAACAAATGAAGGTTCTTCAATTGAATTCATTGAATGTTAGTTTTTCATCTCCTCAATGTCACAAATACAAAGAAGCTACAAACAAAGATTGAAAGTAGAATATTATCTTGTCTAGATCTTATTTTTTTTATAAGAAAGGTTTTTATCTTGATTTTTATGGATGTCGTCAATGAAAAGCCTCCACCTTCTTTGCTACATTTGTAAGATTCTTTAGTGGCTCATATGTGCATTGATTAATATTATATTCACCTCAATAAATAAGATATTTTAATTTATTTTTGCACCGCCTAAAGTCTAAGACTTCTTCCACTTCAAGTTCTTCATTATTACCCACTTCTATAGGAAGAGGTAGCACTTATCTTCTTCTTGGTATGTCCACTATCTTGTATGGTTCAAGGAGAGATACATAGAATACTAGATGGATTTTCATTGACTCTGGTAGGTGTAAACGATATGCAACTGGATTGGTTTGTATAAAAATAGAAAATGGTCCAAGCCTACGATAGTCCAACTTATCACAAGGAGAAGTAATCTTTATATTATGAAGTAATTATATCTTTTTACCTATGTGGAATTGTGATTTTTTCTTATGATAGACATGTGCATTGATCTTTTGTTGTTCTTGAGCTTTGTATAACAATGCATTCATTGTTGCATATAGCTCTAACAACCAATTTGCCAAATCTTATGCCGAAAAATTATCAGCTTCTAAAAAGTCAAAAATATCAAATCATGGATGATAACCATAATTGGTAAAGAAAGATATTTGTTTTATAGAAGAATATACTACATTATTAAAAGCAAACTCTACCAATAGACAAAAGGTTCTCTAATCATCTTGGTAGTTTTGGGGTAGTATTTAAGATGTATTTTGATCTTGAACAAATGTCACATGACAGAATAAAGTATTTCATACCCTTCCACATTTGTGGCCACCAAAAATCTCTAGATATAAGCTCCAAAGTCTTATTGTATCCAAAATGTCTTGCTGCTGGAAAGTCATGACGTGCTTGAAGAACACGTAATTGTACTTCTGATTTTGGAATATGTAATCAATCTTTGAAATAGAATAGGTTGTTTCTTAACTCAAACTTATGTCAAGGACAAAGATTCGATGAGGGAAAATATACACAAAAAGGCTATCTCGATATAATAAGTCAAAATATAAACAAGTAGGTATATTAAAAGGAAACTGGAATGGCTATTGCCACAAGACAAGAAACTAAAGACTCTTGAACCTAGACTAGAAGCAAGAAAGGAGTTGACAAGAGTGAAGAAGCCTTCACTCTTGTCTCTATATATACTATCTAACTAGGGGCTACGTGGCGACGTTCTATAGGACCTTCAATATGTATTGACTTTGTAGGACACATGCCTTGACTTACAAGGCAAGTTTTTCTACGTGTGGGCCACATAGTTAGCTTGATCTTCAAGCTAACAACATGTGTGGCACATGGCCAACTTGTTGACCACGTTTCTAATCCAAAAAGTCAATTAAAGACACCTATGAAGTCAAAGCAGCATCTAGGAAGTTTCTAGGAAGCTTTTATATTAAATATTATAGAATTAACTTACTTTTATCTACTTTTACTTACTTCTACCTATTTCTATATGTAATTATTAGCTTACATGATTATGGCCGTGACATTACCCCCCCTTCTAGAGATGAGTTCCACGAAGAGCGATCATCATATGTTGAGGAAATCTATGATGCGACGAATTGTATTTGTCACATACTCTGATCTCTGTTCTCTTCGAAGATGATTGATAGGGCCTCTCAACCATCGGTAGTGTCCCATACTAGGGTGGGAAGACCACCCAGTTATTTGATCATTGTTGAGGCTTTCGTAACTTCCTTCAAATAGAATATTTGGAACACCATCAGGAGTTGTTCCTACCTCTAGCAAAATCACCAAACATTGGGAGTCCCTTCCCAAATCATGATACCAAATGCGTAGTATCTCACCATCTATTCGAGGAAGAACATGTCGTTCTTGAAGATCTTCATCTTGATTGCATCGTCTTGAAGGTTGTGACAATCGTAATGTCTCATCCGGTAGGTCAGCAAACAAAGGTTCATGAGTTGAATCCACTGGTTGTTGGCTCTCCATCTAATTAGCATCACAAATGCAAAGAAGTTACAAACAAGGATAGGAAATTGAATGTTATCTTGCCTCAATCTTCTCTCTTTTATAAGAGAGATTTTCATCTTGATTTTGATGGATGTCATTAATGAAAAACTTTGACTTTAGCTGATGCATTTGCTAGATTCTTGGATGGCTCCCATGTGCGTTCACTAATATCATATCCGTGCCAATGAACAAGATATTCCAACTTATTTCGGCGCCGCCTTGAGTCTAATATCTCTTCCACCTCAAATTCTTCATTATTATCTACTTCTATAGGAGGCGATGGCATTTGTCTTCTTCCTTGTATATCCACTGTCTTATATGGTTCAAGAAGAGACACGTGGAATACAGGATGGATCTTCATTGACTCCGGTAGATGTAACCGATATGCAACTGGGTTGATCTGTTCAGAAACAGAAAAGGGGCCAAGCCTACGATAGTCCAACTTGTCACAAGGTCGAGTAGTCTTGATATTGCGACGAAGTAGCCATACCTTATCACCCACGTTGAGTTGTGGTTGCTCCTTACGATATAGATCTGCGTTTATCTTTTGTCATTCTTGAGCTTCCTTCAATTGCGTCTTCATTATTGCATGTAACTCTGACAACCGATTTGCCATATCTTCTCCTGTAGGATTATCAACTTTTGAAAAATCAAAAGTATCAAGTCGTGGATGATAGCCATAATTGGCAAAGAAAGGTGTTTTTTGCGTAGAAGAATATACCGTATTATTATAAGCAAACTCTACCAATGGCAAAAGGGTTGTCCAATGTCCTTGTTGGTAGTTGATAGTACACCTTAAATATTGCTCCAAGACTTGGTCTAGGCGCTCTGTTTGTCCATCAGTTTGAAGATGGAAAGCCGAAGATAGCTTTATGTCCACTTTTAAAATCTTGAAAAGAGTCCTCGAAAATCTTGACACAAATTGAGTTCCTCTATCCGATATGATATCTTTAAGTAATCCATGATAGCGATAGATATTATCAATGAAAAGCTTAGCTGTTTCTTCACCTGTGATAGATTTTATACATGGCACAAAATGTGTCATCTTGGTGAAACGATCTACTATCACAAATATAGAATCATAAGATCTTGAGCTTGGAAGATATGTGATGAAATCCATAGAAATAGAAGACCATGATTGCTCTAGTATAGGTAATGGCTGAAGAAGTCCGTAAGGTCGATGACGAGGAATTTTTGATCTTGAACAAATATCACATGATTGTACAAAGTCTTTGACTGATTTCCACATTTGTGGCCACCAAAAATCTCTTGATATGAGTTCCAAAGTCTTATTATATCCAAAGTGCCCTGCTGCTCGAAAGTCATGACGTGCTTGAAGAACACGTAAACGTGCTTCTCCTTCTGGAATATATAGGCATCCTTCAAAATATAATAGATTATTCTTGAACTCGAACTTAGAAGGATCATGAGACTTCGAAGAATTATTCTTGATATCCTGAACAAGAGGGTCTGAGGACATACTAGACTGGATTTGCTTGAGAAAAGTTGAATCAACAGTCAATGTTGATTTCATTGCTCGGAGATGAAATTGCTCTGGTTTCAAGAGGACCGTTCTTTGTTGCTCAAAAGTTGCATCTCCTTCTTTTGGTGCAAAATAAGAACGTCTAGATAGGGCATCGGACAAACCTTGTTGTTTTCCTAGTCGATAAGTGATAATGAACTCGAATCTTGATAAAGACATACTCCAATGAGCTTGACGACGATTCAATATGCGTGCTGACATGAAATACTTAAGGTTCTTGTGATCTGTATACACAGTGACTGGACTAGAAGTGCCTTCTAGATAATGACGCCATTCTTGAAAAGAATCCACGATCGCAAGAAGTTCTTTATCATGGATCTCATAATTGATCTCAGCTGCTGAGAATTTTCTTGAATGAAAAGCTATCGGATGAAGTTTGTCATCTGATCCCATTTGTGATAAAATTGCACCCAAGGCAAAATCTGATGCATCTGTTTCCATAAAAAATGCCTTGGAAAAGTCAACACGATATAAGACTGGTGCAGAGACAAACAATGTCTTCAAGGCTTCAAATGCTGCTTCCGCTTCTTGATTCCATTAGAATTTATCTTTACTAGTCAAGCGTGTAAGTGGAGCTGCAACTCATGAGAAATCTTTGATGAAGATCCGATAGTAATTGGCAAATCCCAAGAAACATTGGACATCTCTTACTGTCCTTAGAATCTTCCAATCCATGATTGTTTGGACTTTCTTAGAATCCATCATGAGACCATCATTTGAAATAATGTATCCTAAAAAGTCAACTTGAGTAGTATAAAATATACACTTTTTCATCTTGGCGTACAATCCTGCATCTCTAAGTTTTTGTAATACTTGACGAACATGTATTTCATGTTTTTCGACGTTTTTAGAATAGATCAGGATATCGTCTAGATAGCAGACGACAAAATTGTCTAAGAATTCATGAAATACATCATTCATGAGATGTTGAAAAGCAGCTGGTGCATTCGTGAGTCCAAAGGGCATGACATTATATTCGAAATGTCCATACCTGGTTCGAAACGTAGTCTTCCATTCATCTCCTTCTTTGATCCGTACTAGATTATATGCTCATCTTAGATCTATTTTTGTATAGATCTTAGCTTGATTCAACTGGTCAAGAAGTCTTGATATCAAAGGTAATGGATACCTGTTCTTGATTGTGATCTTGTTGAGTCCTCGATAATCAACACACATTCGTAAAGATCCATCTTTTTTCTTTACAAATAGAATTGGAGCTCCTGCTGGAGATTTTGAATGGCGTATGAAATTCTTTGCTAAATTCTCGTCAATATATGTCTTGAGTTCAGCCATCTCATCTTGCGATAAACTGTAAATTGGTCCAAATGGTGGCTGAGTTCCTTCCTTGAGGTCGATTGAACAATCATATGGGCGATGCTCAGGAAGAATATCTGCATTCTTTTTTTCAAAAACGTCTTGATACTCCTGATATTGACTTGGAATGCCACTTGAAGTCTTTACGTTTTCAGAAATAGGTGGAGCATAAATAGCAAAAGTTGATCCTTCTTTTGCTGCGTGTATAAATGCTTTTGCACCTATCAGTACGGGTTTTACTATACTAGACTTATAATTTTTTACTTGGTTGGTAGAACTATTAATAACACTCTTGAAAAAGTCAAGTTTATGCAAATTCCAATCTATTCGAGGGTTATATTTTTCTAGCCAGGATAAACCTAAAATAACTGGATTGGACGGGGATTTAATTATGTTAAAAGCTATGTAGCTATCATAACCGTCTATTGTTACTTTTATAGGATGAGTTTCATGAGTGACATCTCCAGAAGACAAGGGACGACCATCTATGACTTCTACATGTAGTGGTTTAGATTTCTGTACAAAAGATATTTTACGACTTTTAACAAATTGTTCATCTAAAAAACATGCTGAGGCTCCCGAATCTAATAAAGCAAAGGCTTTGTAATTCTTAGGTCCTAAATATAAGTCTATTATAAAACAAGGAGAGGGTTCTGAGGAGAGGATAGGACCTTCATTAGGAATTGTACAAGGTTCCAACTGCATGGTCCCTATTGTAGCTGGACGAATCCATTTTCTGACATGTTGTTTTCTTTGACCGTCCTACCCCTCATTTTATAGTTGCGTCGTTTCTTTGGACAATGTTGAGCAGTGTGTTTAGGTTCTCCGCAATATAAACATAATCCTTCTTGACGACGACGAATCTTTTCTTGCTCAGTTAGGGGTTTGAAACGTACCGCGTCAATTTGCATGTCTTCTACTTCCGAATGTACGTTTGGCAAAGATGTTGATGTTGCCATCGAGTAATAACGTTGAGGTTCCCGTGAATGATTCTCGGATCAAAATTCAAAAAGTCGATTATCACATTTTACCGCAAAATTGATTGCTTGACTCAAAGTTTGAGGATCAAGTAAGTTGAGCATCAATTTCTTTACTTCATATTGCAATCCATAAAGAAATTGACTGATGAGTGCAGCATCATCCCACTTGATGTCAATTGCAAGTTATCGAAATTGTGAAGCATACATTGTTACTGAGCGATTTTTTTGTCGCAGAATTCGGATCTTATTTGTTGCAACACGAGTTGCATCGTGTTCACCATACATAGATCGAAACTCCGCCAAAAAAGCTTCCAAATTGTCCAATATTGGATTTTGTTGTTCAAGAAAAGACGAAAACCACGATAATGCAGAACCAGAAAGTAGAGTGCCAATAAACCTGACTTGTGATCCTAGAGTTGGATAGCTTTGTGGTTGAAGTTCAATTGCTAATTGTACTTGATTGATGAACCCTCAAAACTTAGATCTCGTACCATCAAATTTCTCGGGTAAGGCAATTCTTGGTTCTCTAGTGCTTACAAGGTGTTGTACAATTGGAGAAGGAACGTGATTTGTTGTAGATGTTGAAGCAGCTCCGATCATCTCTATATCCCCACTTTCTGCTATTCTTGTTCTTTCATGTGTTGGTGAATTGAGTTGATGCATCACAAGCATTAACTCCATCATTTGCTCTTGCATTTGTGCCATTGCACTCTTCATTTCAACAAGCCCTGCCATAATGACACTAAGAAGAAAAATTTGTTTGATACTGCTCAAGACAAAAGAAAAGAAAGACTTAATAACAAAGAAGATACTAAGAACAATATCAGTTTAGAAGTGGGTAATCCGCAAACTTCTAATATGCTTATGTCTTGTCAAGAGAAAGGGGTAATCCACTCTCACTAAAGAAAAACAAAGCTCTGATATTGTAAGTGTACTCTTGTCAATCTGTCAAGGACAAAGACTCGATGAGGGAAAATATACACAAAAAGGCTATCTCGATATAATAAGTCAAAATATAAACAAGTAGGTATATTAAAAGGAAACTGGAATGGCTATTGCCACAAGACAAGAAACTAAAGACTCTTGAACCTAGACTAGAAGCAAGAAAGGAGTTGACAAGAGTGAAGAAGCCTTCACTCTTGTCTCTATATATACTATCTAACTAGGGGCTACGTGGCGACGTTCTATAGGACCTCCAATATGTGTTGACTTTGTAGGACACATGCCTTGACTTACAAGGCAAGTTTTTCTACGTGTGGGCCACATAGTTAGCTTGATCTTCAAGCTAACAACATGTGTGGCACATGGCCAACTTGTTGACCACGTTTCTAATCCAAAAAGTCAATTAAAGACACCTATGAAGTCAAAGCAGCATCTAGGAAGTTTCTAGGAAGCTTTTATATTAAATATTATAGAATTAACTTACTTTTATCTACTTTTACTTACTTCTACCTATTTCTATATGTAATTATTAGCTTACATGATTATGGCCGTGACAACTTAGAAGTATCTTGGAACTTAGAAGTATCTTAGAACTTAGAAGAAGGATTCTTGATAATGTAAATAAGAGAATCAAAAGACATACTTGATTGGATTTATTTCACAAAGGTTGAATGAATGGTCAACATTGATTTTATTATTCAAAGATGAAAATTTTTTAGTTTTAAGAGAATCATTCTTTATTGATCAAAAGATACATCTCCTTCTTTTGGTGTAAAATAAGAATGTCTAGAAAGGGCGTCTAACAAACCTTGTTGTCTTTTGAGTCGATATGTAATCTTAAAATCAAATCTTAATAAAAACATGCTCCAACGAGCTTAGCGACGATTCAAAATATGTCTTAATATGAAATACTCAAGATTCTTTTGGTTTGTATATACGATGACTGGATTGAAAGTGCTTTCTAGATAATGATGCCATTCTTGAAATGAATCCACGATTGTAAGAAGCTCTTTGTCATGGATTTTATAATTAATCTTGATTATTGAAAATTTTCTAAAATGAAAAGCTACCAAGTGAAGTTTATCATCTGTTCTCATTTGTGATAATACGACACTCAAAGCAAAGTCTAATGCATTTGTTTCCATAAAAAATGTCTTAGAAAAGTTGATGTGATACAAGATTGTTGCACAAATAAAGGCTGACTCCAAAGCTTCAAAAGATGCTTCAACTTTACTACTACAACCAAGTTTGTCTTTGCAAGTTTAATGTGTAAATAGAGTTGAAACTCGAGAAAAGTCTTTGATGAAGATCCGATAATAGTTAGTAAAGTCTAAAATGTATTGGACATTTCTTATCGTTTTTGAAATCTTCCAATCCATAATAGTTTGAACTTTTTTAGGATCCATCACAAGTCCATCATTTGAAATGATATATCCTAAAAAGTCGACTTGAGTAGTATAGAATATACACTTTTCTATCTTGGCATAGAGTCTCACATCTCTTAATTTTTATAACACATGACAAACATGAAGTTTATGTTCATCTACATTTTTAGAATAGATCAAGATGTTGTCTAGATAATAAACAAAAAAATTATCCAAAAACTCTCAAAAAATATCATTTATTAGATTTTGAAAAGCTGCTAGTGTATTTATAAGTATAAAAGGTATGACATTGTATTCAAAATGTCTTTACCTACTTTGAAATGTAGTCTTCCATTCATCTCCTTCTATAATATATATTAGATTGTATGCTCTCCATAGATCTATTTTTGTGTAGATCTTAGCTTGATTCAGTTCATTGAAAAGTCTGAATATCAAAGGTAGAGAGTATTCTTGATAGTGATCTTATTAAGTCCTCGATAATAAGGACACATTCGTATTGATCCATCATTCTTCTTTACAAATAAGATTGAAACTCATATTAGCAATTTGAAATAGCATATAAAATTCTTGGCCATATTCTCTTCAATATATTCCTTGAATTCAACTAATTCATTTTATGATAAATTATAGATTGGTCCAAATGGTAGTTGTGTTCCTTCTTGAAGGTTAATTGAGCAGTCATAGGAATAATATTCTAGAAGAGTACTTGCATTCATCTTCTCAAAGACATCTTGAAACTCTTGATATTGGCTTAAAATGCTACTTCAAGTCTTTGCATCATTAGAAATAAGTGTGGCATAAATGATACAAGGTGATCCTTTTTTTGTAGCATGCAAGAAAGCTCTCACACCTATAAACACAAGTTTTATTGTGCTAGCCTTATGACTTTCTATTTGATTAATTTTATTCTAAATTATACTTCTAGAAAAGTCAAGAGTACGAGAAATCCAATCTATGCAAGGATTATACTTTTTTAACCATAATAAAACTAAAATAACTAGATTAAAGGGAGATCTAATTATATTAAAGATTGTGCAACTACTATGACCATTTATTGCTACATCTATAGGAAGTATTTCATGAGTAACATCTCTAGAAGATGATGGATGTCCATCTATGACTTCTACATGAACAGATTTGATTTTTTATACTAATGGTATTTTATGACTTTCAACAAATTTTACATCTAAGAAACAAGTTGAGGCTTTTGAAATTATCAAGGTGGAGGATTTATAATTATTAGGTCCTAAATGTACATCTATTATAAAAAGAGGTGAGGGTTCTGAAAAGAGAATAGGACCTTTATTAAAAATTGTACAAGATTCCAGTGACACGGTGTCGTATTAAATGAAGTCTTGCTTGAGAATGCACTGGGCACCTGGCTGTAGAAGATAAAAGAAAATTGCAACAAAAGGTCGAATTAGTTGATGATCTCAAAATTCCACTCGGATGTCGACTGACCTCTCCTTCTCCAATCTAATGTCAAACTTTTAGCATTGCTATCTCATTTTTCTATCATTTGATTGCTTCCAAATTTTACTTGCATATAGGAAATCAAGTCTTCTATTGATAAAACTAAAAATCTCCCCGATACAACTAGCAGATTACTAGATATCTAAGTAAATCTTACTGGTCCTCAAAATCCTAAATACTGAGACCTTAGCTCACAAAACCTTTGTATGTATCGATCTAGCCATTCAATTGCCCTCATACCTCTTGTACACATTTACAACAAGCATACCAATAAGTCTCTAAATTGTTATCCATAAAAATGCTATAAAAATCACAAAATCCAAAAATTTGTAAATAAGTTTTATTTCTCAAAGATCTAAAATCACAAAGAACATCACTCGCTTTGAAAATCCCTCAAAATCCAATACTAATCCCAAATGACACAAAATCACCTTTCCAAAAATCCCTCCACAAGTCTACCATCCCTCCTTCATTCGGCTCTCCGATCTCCCCCCCCAAATCCCTCTACCCGTCTGTCTCCTATTCTTTCACCTTGGTCTTCCCGAATTGGTCTAGCCAATGGAGCTTTTTCTCCCATGCGGTCCAATATCCTCCTGCCTTGGACTTCTCGAATTGATCCAGTTGACAGAACAGCTTACAATGGAGCCGAAGCCTCCACATTGGAACTTCATTGGGTTGCCAATCGAATCAAGTTTCATACTGGATAAGAGATCGTAATAGGACCTGGATTAGACGTCTGGACAATTGGGTCAGATTGGTCCTTCATATCAAGCTCACTTAACATTGAATTAGTCCTTTTTCCTTCTGCAGACTCTTGTTATTGGAATTAAACGAAGCATTTCATTACTAGTAAATATGTCCCGACTGACTGCGATGGGGTGACAGTAACTGGCCCTTGAATATTGGTACTGGAATTGGCTGCTACTACTAACATTCAAGCTGACTAAATATTAATAAAAATCTTCTTCCTTTGTATTTTCACTATACAGTCGTATTACAAAACGACGTCCACTCCCCCTTGAACCTCTGTATCCTTTAGTATGCACCAATTAACCTAGTTGTTGTTCGACTCATAATATGTTCTCTAAGTCTTTGTCCAATCCATCTTTATCATCTTTACTATCCAGATCAATTTCATCTCCTCCCTGAAAAACATCTATCTCTTCACTATGGTCTTTTATATTTATTTTTGAGTATCTTTGTTTAAATATTTTTACTCCCTTCCCTGCAATTGGTATTTTTAACTTCATTCCATCTAACTCCCGCAATGAGTAAGTTGCATTATTATCAACAGCTATTACCACATACGGTCCAAACCATCGCTTAGAAAACTTTCTTAAAGTATTGTGTTGATTGCCCAAGCTACTATCATAGAACAAAATCCAATCACCTTCTTCAATTAACTTATTAGACTATAACATTTAAGAAATTATGAAAATTATATACTTGACTTGTTGTGTTTGATTGGATTAATTGTGATTATTATATCATTTTTTATTTTTATTTTTATTATTTTTTTTATATTTATGGTTTAAGTGCCCACATTGGTTAATATTGGATTTTAATCTAAATTACAATTGAATCAAATTGAACTTAAATGTGAAGGGGAAAAAACCACTCACAATCTCATAAGTGCCCAACAAATTTGGTATGATATTGTCTATGTTTTTGAAATTGTCACTTCTTAGTAACAAGTTATCTACATACATAAAGTAGAAGAATAATATATTTTACATATTCAATACAGTAATACAAATTACGAACTTTATTACTCCTTAGAAACTGTCTCTCCTGTAGAAAAGCGTCAATGTTGGAAAACCACACACCAAGGGCTTAATTCAATCCTTATACCACACGATTGAGTTGGCACACTTTGCTTGCTGTTTTGTACATTGCCCATCAGTTGTGCACCTCCTTGTGTACTTCCATTCCTCGGTCCAATTAAAAATGCAGTGTTGACTACCTCAATTCATTCTTGATAGATGATAAAGAATGCTACTCCTGCGGAGGCGGTTCGAAACGATGCTCATGCAGTCTGAAACAACGAGGCCATCCAGTGGTCCAAGATCGAACTGTGCGCAATCGTGCAGGTTGGTTCCAAGTTCAGCTGACGACGAAGAGAAATCGGCACCGTGAGCCCAATGGTTTCTCGTTGAAACACCATGGCAGCTTTCCCATTTGGGCCGCCAGCAGAGGCAGTGAGCAAGCATACCGACGAATGTTGGATCTGAGGATGACAACACGTTGCGGCATGGACCCTTCTGACTTCGAGCTTCGCCGAACACGGCCCTCCCCGTCTTCCGCGAAGGAGGACCAAGCCCCTTGCCCGGACTCCAGCGGCTTCAATCCATTTAGCCTTTGCTGCTTGCTGTCAAAGGCGTATGAGTGCGGCGACCGCACTCGAACGCTGTTGCCTGCAACACTTCCTCACGGACCCGTGGGTCCAGCCGGAGGGGTTTACCGAGTCCTTGATATTCATGCGCTACAGTGCCAAAGTTCCGACCTTACCGCGTGCGTTGAAAATGGCATGACCATGCCGTCACCAGGTTCGAGGACGACGCACGCGCAACAAAGTCTCCCATGTCCACGTCCGGTACGATGGCCCTGCTCCTATAAATACAAGAGCCCTCCTCCGTCTTCCACAACCTCCAGCTCCCAAGTCACTTCATCGGCAAGTACACGCATCAGGAACCAGGAGAGCAGTGCAGTATTTCGGACACTTCGGACTCATCGGGGATCGCAGGATTTCTAGATCGAATTTCGGAGGCCAGGATTCTTGTGGAGGTGTGCCGCTCAAGGAGATCGGAGCGTGCAGCGAGGACGTGAAAACCGTCGCCGATCACACGAGTCCACAGGGGTGTGAGTCCAGCAGTGGTCGTGAAACCGTAGACCCTCCTCCAAAATGACCAAGCAATTCCAGCACCTGGTAGCGGCGTTGGCGGCAGTGGTGGTGCTTTGTGCGGTCATGGGCGCGCAAGTGGACGCTCAAAGCATTCCTGCGCCGGCTCCCTACATGCGAGGCTACGCCCCATCTCAAGCTCCCGCTGCGGTGTACGATGGCGTTCCCGAGTACGCTCCAAGCTTGGCACCCAGCAACGCCCCCGCGTCCGCTCCAGAGGGGTCGCCCATGTCTGCTCCGGTGGTGGCTTCTCCGGCGTACGGTCCCAGCTCTGGCTCCCCATTCCAATCCCCAGCTGATGCACCGGGACCCATGTCGGGAGAAGGTTTCTGAGCTCAGTCATGTGGATCTTCTGGCTGAGCGCGTGAAACATTTTTTGTAGCGACACATTGTTTGGAACACTCGCAGATTCATGAGCAGTTCCAGTAGTGGTAGGTGTAGATGTAGATGAAGTGAAGCATTGGTTGTGGGTTGCCACGTCGAAGTAAAGCATCGATTGGCTCCACAGCGGAGCATGTACATTGTCGTTCATTGGGAAGAAGATTGAATCAACATCCGAGATGAGTTCTCTTTGCATGGACCAACTGTGGTGGTTGTGGAAAGGCAGCATCCTGGCACCATCCTCTCCAACATCTGTGCCAAGCTTCAGTATGGGATTCATATTCTGATAGAGGCAGAAGAAGTCGGGCAATGGATGTTGGGTTGCCGGTCTTGGTGGCACTGCCAGGATTGTAACCTCCACTCTGAATATGTGGTACGCGGCGTGATGGTTGTGCAGAAGTTGAATTGTGTTGTAATCAGATTCTGTGATTATTGGGTGATTTGTACATGTTTACACGTGTTGAGTAAGTTTAATTGGATTCGATCAGTCTGGACGGTTGGAGAGTATAATTTGAGTCTTGGGTTTTAGCATGGGTTGGCAACTTATTTGAGGAAGGGTGGTATCGGAATTGTTGGGAGTGTGTTGCTTCACAGTTTGTTCAAATGAGCTCTTTGCTTTTAATTCAATGAAATCAACACTTTGTTTGTTGTGGCGCTTCACGGTGGGTATTTGAGATTATTGTTTATGATTTCTTCAGATTAATGAATCATGATATGAATCAGTCGCGAGAGTCTCTGCGTACTGGCATTTGTATTTCTTTTTCTGTTTGGAGATGGTACTTGGAATGTGTTTCTGCAATAGGAGTCTTTATGAAGCTGAATGTCAAACTGTCGCTCTGAATCGGCAGCGTTAGAAATTTAACTAGATTGTATTGATTGTAGGTTGCTTCCGTCGGATGTGTTTCAATGTTGCGTTGCAGTTTTCTATTGTGAAGTTGTATTGTTTCATGAAGTCTGTACTTTGATGCTTTTTAGTTTGATTTGAGTGTTACAATGCATGAAAGTTGTCATTTAGCTATGATAGAATCATGGGGATTATAACATTGCAATGTTTAAAGTGTACTAGTGCAATAAAAAGTAAAAAGATGTAAATATATAAAACCATATGTTTGATGATATTTGGCCAATAAAAAGTGCAAAGATATATATTTATATATATCGCTTATATTAAGATCGCTCCAGGATACAAGTGCAAGGAGTCAAGTGGTGGCTCTCCTTCACCGCATGCTCCCCGCTTTGTTTTCATCAAAAAAACTTCACATTATCTGGAGAAAACAGGTCCTTAATAGAACTAATAACTTGCTGTTTCGGGATGTTAATGTATTGTGTCGATAAGTTTTGTATGCCGCCTCCTAGACTCAGATCATTCTTCTGCATTCTTATAATTTTCTTCTTCTCGAGTGAATGGGAGAGCAGGTGGTAGTTGCTACACGTTGCAGGTGAGTAGAGAGTTGTTGCATTCGGCTGGTATCGAGGTGTTGCGTTCGACGGTATCGAGCTACTGCGTTCGGCTGGCTGGTTAGCTGGACGTTGTTGTGTGTGATCATGTGGCAAAGCACTGAGGCAAACTGAATGAATTTTACGAACTAGTGAATTTTATTGCCTAAATTTGATCCTGAATGCTGGTGCCGTTGGGAGTGGGTGCAGAATGCTGGTGCCGCTAGGAGTGGATGCAGAATGTTGGTGCTGCTGGGAGTGGGTGCAGCTCTAGCTCTTGCCCCGTTGTTGGAAGCTAATCCAGTGCACACCTCAGGAGGTAAGCTGCCATAGGCAGTAGCCACAGCCGAGGAGGTAAAACACAAGTCATGCAGCTCCAGCTCTTGCCACAATGTACAGTGCACATCTCACCTGTAGGTAGAAGCCACACCTGGATAAAACACAATTACACCTAAAGAGGTAAAATTTCAATTCGAGCAAGTTTCTAAGTTTTTATTTTTAGTTTATATTTTAAGTTTTTTTATTTCTAATTTTGTTTGTACCTTCCATTGTAGGTTTTGTCACATGATGAGAAGAGGCCATTGTATATGAGCAATATTAAGTTTTGGGCCATTGCTCCAGAGCAAGCAAATAAATTCATTTGTAATATTTTTATGACAATCAAAGTTAACTTCATGAAGTACGAAAAAAATATGAAATTTTTTATATTCAACTTCATATAAAATAATGATATATAATGATGTATTCATTTGTTAATTTTGATTCATTTTGGTTTGTGATGATGCCCATTTGGAAATTGTTTAATCCAAGAATGCCATGTGGGTCGTTTGGAAGCATCAATATTTATGTAACTTTGATATGCAACTTTATACTTGAATTCATTTTATTACGACAAAAACTCATTCCAAAGACTTTATTATGATTGACGTAGAGTTTCATTTTTGGGCCATCTTGATCTAGAGCAATCAAATGAATTCATTTGTAAGATTTTATGACAATCAAAGTTCACTTACTTTAGCCATATCAAATTTATCTTTAATTCACTCTAAAATTATACTTTGTAAATGACAAGCTACTGATAATAGAAAGGTTAATTAAATTGCAAAGCCAATTGGGAGGAAAATTTGAGTAATTATTATTTTTTAATTCTTTGGAGTGTACTCATGAAGACTAAAAAGTGTGAATGACAACTTTTTGCAAGCCTTCAGTAAAGGAACCATAAATAGAAGAATTTTGTACTTTTTTAATTCTACACTGTACACATTTCATATCCTTTGGCTATCATCTTTTTTCTTCTATAAAAAAAGCTAAGATATTATTTTTAAATATGGCTTTATATAGTTATTTTAATAGTTTTTAACTTTATAGTTATATTTATAGTTTTTATTTATAGTTACATTTATTATATTACATTTCATATTATATCTTCATTATAAATACGAGTTCTTGAGCAACAAAGTTTTATTGGAATTTTACAAGTATTCTTAACGACAACAAGAATTATTGTTCAAAAATTAAATTGTAAGAATTTTATTTCTTCTTCTTATATGGGCTTTTTATATTCAACTTCATATGTATAAATATATATAAATATATATATATATATGTATATAAATATTTTAATAAATATAAAGATACAATTTTATAGATGTACAATTTGATAGAGGTACAATTTAGATGATTCTAAGCTTATTCCAATTTTCTATTGAAACCCATGCCATTGTGAATGGTCCAGCTTTAACAATGAATCAAAGAGCAATTGCTCAACAATAGCATAGAGAACATGAGAGAGCACAAAGAGAATCTAAAATAGTTACAAGTGTTCAAGCCATCCATGCCATTATGAACAGTCCAACTTTAACAATAAATCAAAGAACAATTATTTAATGATAGCATAGAGAATGTGAGAGAACACAAAGAGAAACTGAAAATGTTATAAATACTAAAGCTATACATAATCTAAGGAAGATGAATGTTTTGTGTCCTCATTGTAATGCATTGCATTGGTTTAATAAACATTTAGCTCAATCGCCCAGGGAGTTGCCATTATTTGGATAATATTGTTGTCAAGGAAAAGTTTCTCTACCATATCTACCTTCTCCGCCTTTACTTTTGAGACGCTTATTTGAAAACCAAGATGCAAGAGTAAGGGAGTTCCAAGAAAATATCCGTTGGTACAATGCTGCACATGCATTTACATCCTTAGGTACAAATATTGATCGATTTGTGCTTCAAAGAAATGCTCCATATATTTTTAGAATAAATGGGAGTTGCACCATTTAGCAAGAGCATTGTTACCAGAAGAAGGTAGTAATCCAACTCATGCATAGCTCTATATCCACGATGCATCATTTACACAAGATAGAAAAATGGGATGTAATCAT
Organism: Physcomitrium patens; assembly: GCF_059467195.1. NCBI lineage: Eukaryota > Viridiplantae > Streptophyta > Bryopsida > Funariales > Funariaceae > Physcomitrium > Physcomitrium patens. The sequence continues at coordinate 12,966,566 of NC_143422.1, read as the reverse complement.
GGTTTATTGACTCAAACTATGTGGGAAATTGGAGAAGTTTTGAGGGAAAATAATCCGTTTATTGGATTATATAGAGAAGCACATGAAATACTATCTCAGGTATGGAATGAAGGAGTAGTAGAAGTAGATCTTGCTATTTTTTTATATTTTATGAATAAGAGCAATAGACGCCAATATAATCTTCCCACCACTTTTGAAGAAATTTCTCTTATATTAATTAGAGATGGATCAAAGCATAATGCACTTTGTAATATTATTATTTGCCTATGTAGTAATGGGTTGTTAGAAAAGATTCATGAGGCTCATCCAACTTATTTTCTCCTTTATTATATTCTATTTTTTTTGTATAGAATCCTTAGATGGTATCTAGACTTAAGGACACAAAATGTAGTGATGGATATTGTGTCAAGGACGAGAATTTGATGAAAAAATAATTCAGACAAGTGAAGCTTCACTCAAAGAAAGGTAACAAAATATAAATAAACAAGTATGTATATTGAAAGAGAAACTGGAATGACTATTGCCAAAAGACAACAAAACTAGAGACCCTTGAAACTAGACTGGAAGCAAGAAAGGAGTTGATAAGAGTGAAGAAGGCTTCACTCTTGTCTCTATATATACTATTCAACTAGGGACTACGTGGCGACGTTCTATAAGACCTCCAATATGTGTTGACTTTGTAGGACACATGCCTTGACTTACAAGGTAAGTTTTTCTACGTGTGGGCCACATAGTTAGCTTGATCTTCAAGCTAACAACATGTGTGGCATATGGCCAACTTTTTGACCACGATTCTAATCCAAAAATTCAATTAAAGATACCTACGAAGTCAAAGCAGCATCTATGAAGCTTCTAAGAAGCTTCTATATTAAATACTATAGAATTAACTTACTTTTATCTATTTTGACTTACTTCCACCTATTTGTATATGTAATTACTAGCTTATATAAGTATGTCCGTGACATTACCCCCCCTTCTAGGAACGAGTTCCACGAAGAGCAGTCATCATATGTTGAGGAAATCTATGATGCAACGAATTGTATTTGCCACATACTCTGATCTTTGTTCTCTTCAAAGATGATTGATAGGGCCTCTCAATCATTGATAGTGTCCCATACTAAGGCGGGAAGATCACCCAGTTATTTGATCATTGTTGAGGCCTTCATAACTTCTTTCAAATAGAACATTTGGAACACCATCAGGAGTTGTTCCTACCTCTAGCACAATCACCAAACATCGGGAGTCCCTTCCCAAATCGTGATACCAAACGCGTAGTATCTTGCCATCTATTCGAGGAAGAACATGTCGTTCTAGAAGATCTTCATCTCGATTGCGTCGTCTTAAAGGTTGTGACAATCGTAATGTCTTATCCGACAGGTCAGTAAATGAAGGCTCTTGAGTCAAATCCGCTCGTTGTTGATTCTCCATCTCCTGAGCATCACTACTACAAAGAAGCTACGAACAAGGATTGAAAGTAGAATGTTATCTTGCCTAGATGTTGTTTCTTTTATAAAGAAGGAGAAATAAAAGGTGCTAGATAAGAGGATTGGAGAGGCAATAGCCTTACACAAATGGATTATTTTTCTTATCGACTTTTTTTAAGGCCTACAGAGTATTCCACAATTTTACATGGAGGAAAGCTATTATAAGAATTTATGGTTGATGGATGGACAACAAATGAGCAATGGCGTTTGAGATATCTACGTTACAATAAAGGAAATCTATGTTGTCATGTTGTGGTTTGGCTGCTATATGAAAATAATATAATTATATACTTAATATATAATTTATTAAGTAACATGGTGAGAGCCATGTTAGTAGATTTTAGTTGGTTGTAGAATATAATTTGATTATTACCTTGAAAAGAGGTTGTTTAAAAAGATTACTATAGAATTTGTATAACTTTAATTTCTTTTGATAGTGGCTTTTAAGATTGATTTTGATTGATAGTAACTTTTAAATATTTAGAGTCACCTTTATTAGACATTGGTGACCTTTGAAAACTTATTTTGGTTCTTTTATTTGGTGTTTAGAGCATAAATTATATAAATCTTATAAGAAAAAGGATTGAAGAAGGATTTTGGTAGCAAAGGGAGTAATAAGGGCACCAATATGGATGAATAGAGATGGATGATATTAATCTCTATTCCTATTGGCTAAAAATCATATCCAATGGGCTTGAAGGAGGTTGCCTAAGGCCATATTAGAGATTAGGGTTAGTTTTTTGGAGCCATTTGAACTTTGAAGGCTAAGATCAATAAGTTTAGGTTTTTGGCTATGGGTTTGGTACAAATCTTATATGATTTGGAGTTTATATGAAGGAGATATAGGCGCTCAAAGTTAAGGTACTGATTTGGAAGCTACTATCACTCTTATGAATATAACACACGTCTACAAAAGACAATTGAGGATCAGTGACCACGACTAGAGAGAGCACTTTTTGTAGCTATATTTTTTGCATACTGCTTGCTAGATTCCAAGTTGGGATAAAAGAGATATTAGATTTTGAAGTTAGTACATGCAATCTAAGGGTAGTAGATAACTCGATTTACTAGTAGTTGTATCTTGAACTATATCTTAAGAAATTTGACAAGGTTTTGGCTCAAAATTTCAAAGAATGTGTATATTCATGTTAGTAAACTTTATACATAAGTTTGATGGCATTTAAGTATTGGATTCTTGAGATATTAAGAAAATAGTGCTCAGGTGCTTGTAAATTAGGGTTTAAAGCATCTGCTAGGATTTCTTAGATGCTAGAAGATTGGAAGTGAATTTGTAGTTGGTTTTTTTTTTTTTTGTGGTAAAATTTAAGGATAAATTCTACCTATCTTATAAATTTGAGACAAACTAAATAGTTAGATCAAGAGTTATGAATTTCTAAAGTTCTAAAAGAGAAAATCCTTTGTAGGAAAAATATGTTTTGGAGGGATTTTGCTATATTTTGAATTTTATGCAAAATAAAGGAGTTTTGGAAGCTAAGACAAGATACATATAAAAGTTTAAGCTAAACTTTCTATAGCTAGATATCTAGTGTATTCCCAGATAGCAAATCATGTGATACGACAATGAGCTGATTTATACCAAAGATTAGTGGATGTTGTTGTAATTCATCAAAATAGGCATAAAGAAAGACAATATGAATTAAATAATTTAAGACGTAGGATCTTACTTCTATCATCACATATTGGAAGTGCAAGACATATGATAGAAATACTTCAAGATTCTATGGCAATTACAAGGTTTTATCAACATCCTAATGTTTTTATGATAGTGACAACAAATCCAAGATAGTCCAAAATTGAGAATGAATTGCTTCAAGGACAACAAACAAGTAACCAGCTAGATTTGGTTGCTTATATATTTGAACTCAAGAAATGTGCAAATATGGAAGATATAAAGAAAAGAATTGTCTTTGGTCATGTTATTGCACATATTTATGCCATTGAATTTTAAAAGAGAGGTCTACTTCATATGCAATCAATATCTCGAATGACTTTAGATTCTCGACAATATAAATATAAACCTCCGTAAAAATATCAAATCTTTTCTTGCTCTATAAAAAATTTAAAATATATTGTATTGATTTGCATGGGCTTTGGTCTTGATGAATAAGTTGTTATAAACTAAAAAGTTATTGCCATGACTTGATTTATACTTCTTCAAGCAAATCTTTATTCTAAGCATTTATCAAAAAATCAATTATTCCATGCAATGGCTTGAGCAATAAACTACTCCAATAAATATTCTTGTGATATTATCAACATAAAAACTTTAATATTATATTTTAATCCATATCAAAATTGATTGATAAGGACTTTATCATTTTATTCCACATTCCAAATAAGGTTTTGGAATTCAATAAGCATATATCATGGTTAAACATGATTTTTGTTATAAAAATATAACTTTGGTCTTAGCTACCTTTTTTTCATCACTTTTTTCAAAAATAGATGTAAATAATTCCAAGAATAAATTTAGATCATAAAAAAAAAAAAAAAAAAAAAAAAAAAATCATCAAAGGTGCAAATCAAGAAAGAGCACTTTCATAGAAAAGTGCACCTATGAATTTAACTTAAGTAAATTTATTAGGATATTGAGAATAATACAAATTTAGATAAAACTTTAGTTGTTGTAGAAATCCTCAAAACTTTGATCTTATTCTGTCAAACTTCTTTGAAATATTTTTTCTATCTTTTATCATATTTATAATAGCAAGACTTTTTGGATTTATTTATAAACTTGATTTACTTACTTCTCTTAATTCTATAACTTTTTGATATAAACTTTCAACTTTATTGTTAATCTCTTCCATAAGCATTAGAATATCACTTCTATGATTGATATTAGAGATATATAAAATTTCCACCTTGAATATTGACAAGCTCCTGAAGATTTATAATAGTTACAACTTTATTCTTACTTCTATCAAAATTAGCATCTATAATTTTTTCTTCCATAGATAATTCAAAAAAATCTATAAGTCAAATTAAAAAATAATAATTTGTAATCTCTAATATCAAATAAAAATTTCTACAAAAAAGAATAGTTCACTTTCTTTAAGAAAAACAAATCAGCGTTAGAAAACTAAAATATTAGATTAAAAGTGAGTAGTCTATAATCTTCAAAATACAATAATAAAAATAGAATAATTTATTTATTTTTAAAACAAAATAAAAACAATGAATTGGCACTCTTAGTAAACTATCAAAGACATGAATTTTACAAAATCTAAAAGATCAATACACTCTTATGTCATTCATAATGACTAAAAAATCTCTTAAAGATAACATAATATTAAACTAGAATGGCTATTGTAAAAGACAAGAAGATTAGAAAGTCTTAAAATAAGAGTAAAGACTAAAAAGCCATTAACAAGAGTGAAAAAGGCTTCACTCTTCTCTCCATATATACTATCTAAGTAGGAGCTACATGATAATAATCTATAGAACCTACAACACATGTCTAACTTATAAAATAAGTTTCATATATGTGTGCCACATACTTAACTTATTCTACAAACTACTAACATATTTAATATGTGACTAATTTATTGGCCAAGTTTTTAACCTACCAATCAACTACACACATATGAAAAGTCAAATATATATCTTTGTAGCTTCTAAGAAGCTTTGCCACAAGATAATATCAAATCAACCTACATTTATCTTCTATCTAACACATCTTATTTAGGTAAATATATATATATATATATATATATATATATGTATCTATATATATATATATATATATATATTTGTAATATTAAACTCCCAATTACTAAGCAATGTTGGAATGTATCTATTCTAAAAGATTTCATATCTATCTATAGTTTTATTCACAAATTCATAAGTATTAATAATAGATTATACATTTTCCTATTAAACTTCCTTAATAGTTTTTTGTCTATTTTTGTTAATGCACTAGATTCTTTTGTTTGTAAATTTGAACTTTCTACCAAGCTATATTTTCACCTAGTCTAGGTTTGACATGTCATAAGTGGCCATCAAATTGGCTCTGATATTGTCAAGTTGGTTCTGATATTGTCTATGCTTTTGACATGGTCCACTTCTTAATAACAGGTTGTCCACATAAAATATATTAGAATTATATGTTTTGCATTTTCAATAGAGTAATACAAATTATGATCTCTAGTACTTCATTGCAACTCTTTCTCCTATAGAAAGGCGTCGATGTTGGAAAACCACACACCAAGGGCTTAATTCAATCCTTATACCACACGATTGAGTTGGCACACTTTGCTTGCTGTTTTGTACATTGCCCATCAGTTGTGCACCTCCTTGTGTACTTCCATTCCTCGGTCCAATTAAAAATGCAGTGTTGACTACCTCAATTCATTCTTGATAGATGATAAAGAATGCTACTCCTGCGGAGGCGGTTCGAAACGATGCTCATGCAGTCTGAAACAACGAGGCCATCCAGTGGTCCAAGATCGAACTGTGCGCAATCGTGCAGGTTGGTTCCAAGTTCAGCTGACGACGAAGAGAAATCGGCACCGTGAGCCCAATGGTTTCTCGTTGAAACACCATGGCAGCTTTCCCATTTGGGCCGCCAGCAGAGGCAGTGAGCAAGCGTACCGACGAATGTTGGATCTGAGGATGACAACACGTTGCGGCATGGACCCTTCTGACTTCGAGCTTCGCCGAACACGGCCCTCCCCGTCTTCCGCGAAGGAGGACCAAGCCCCTTGCCCGGACTCCAGCGGCTTCAATCCATTTAGCCTTTGCTGCTTGCTGTCAAAGGCGTATGAGTGCGGCGACCGCACTCGAACGCTGTTGCCTGCAACACTTCCTCACGGACCCGTGGGTCCAGCCGGAGGGGTTTACCGAGTCCTTGATATTCATGCGCTACAGTGCCAAAGTTCCGACCTTACCGCGTGCGTTGAAAATGGCATGACCATGCCGTCACCAGGTTCGAGGACGACGCACGCGCAACAAAGTCTCCCATGTCCACGTCCGGTACGATGGCCCTGCTCCTATAAATACAAGAGCCCTCCTCCGTCTTCCACAACCTCCAGCTCCCAAGTCACTTCATCGGCAAGTACACGCATCAGGAACCAGGAGAGCAGTGCAGTATTTCGGACACTTCGGACTCATCGGGGATCGCAGGATTTCTAGATCGAATTTCGGAGGCCAGGATTCTTGTGGAGGTGTGCCGCTCAAGGAGATCGGAGCGTGCAGCGAGGACGTGAAAACCGTCGCCGATCACACGAGTCCACAGGGGTGTGAGTCCAGCAGTGGTCGTGAAACCGTAGACCCTCCTCCAAAATGGCCAAGCAATTCCAGCACCTGGTAGCGGCGTTGGCGGCAGTGGTGGTGCTTTGTGCGGTCATGGGCGCGCAAGTGGACGCTCAAAGCATTCCTGCGCCGGCTCCCTACATGCGAGGCTACGCCCCATCTCAAGCTCCCGCTGCGGTGTACGATGGCGTTCCCGAGTACGCTCCAAGCTTGGCACCCAGCAACGCCCCCGCGTCCGCTCCAGAGGGGTCGCCCATGTCTGCTCCGGTGGTGGCTTCTCCGGCGTACGGTCCCAGCTCTGGCTCCCCATTCCAATCCCCCAGCTGATGCACCGGGACCCATGTCGGGAGAAGGTTTCTGAGCTCAGTCATGTGGATCTTCTGGCTGAGCGCGTGAAACATTTTTTGTAGCGACACATTGTTTGGAACACTCGCAGATTCATGAGCAGTTCCAGTAGTGGTAGGTGTAGATGTAGATGAAGTGAAGCATTGGTTGTGGGTTGCCACGTCGAAGTAAAGCATCGATTGGCTCCACAGCGGAGCATGTACATTGTCGTTCACTGGGAAGAAGATTGAATCAACATCCGAGATGAGTTCTCTTTGCATGGACCAACTGTGGTGGTTGTGGAAAGGCAGCATCCTGGCACCATCCTCTCCAACATCTGTGCCAAGCTTCAGTATGGGATTCATATTCTGATAGAGGCAGAAGAAGTCGGGCAATGGATGTTGGGTTGCCGGTCTTGGTGGCACTGCCAGGATTGTAACCTCCACTCTGAATATGTGGTACGCGGCGTGATGGTTGTGCAGAAGTTGAATTGTGTTGTAATCAGATTCTGTGATTATTGGGTGATTTGTTACATGTTTACACGTGTTGAGTAAGTTTAATTGGATTCGATCAGTCTGGACGGTTGGAGAGTATAATTTGAGTCTTGGGTTTTAGCATGGGTTGGCAACTTATTTGAGGAAGGGTGGTATCGGAATTGTTGGGAGTGTGTTGCTTCACAGTTTGTTCAAATGAGCTCTTTGCTTTTAATTCAATGAAATCAAAGACTTTACTATGATTGACGTAGAGTTTCATTTTTGGGCCATCTTGATCTAGAGCAATCAAATGAATTCATTTGTAAGATTTTATGACAATCAAAGTTCACTTACTTTAGCCATGTCAAATTTATCTTTAATTCACTCTAAAATTATACTTTGTAAATGACAAGCTACTGATAATAGAAAGGTTAATTAAATTGCAAAGCCAATTGGGAGGAAAATTTGAGTAATTATTATTTTTTAATTTCTTTGGAGTGTACTCATGAAGACTAAAAAAGTGTGAATGACAACTTTTTGCAAGCCTTCAGTAAAGGAACCATAAATAGAAGAATTTTGTACTTTTTTAATTCTACACTGTACACATTTCATATCCTTTGGCTATCATCTTTTTTCTTCTATAAAAACAGCTAAGATATTATTTTTAAATATGGCTTTATATAGTTATTTTAAATAGTTTTTAACTTTATAGTTATATTTATAGTTTTTATTTATAGTTACATTTATTATATTACATTTCATATTATATCTTCATTATAAATACGAGTTCTTGAGCAACAAAGTTTTATTGGAATTTTACAAGTATTGTTAACGACAACAAAGAATTGTTGTTCAAAAATTAAATTGTAAGAATTTTATTTCTTCCTCTTATATAGGCTTTTATATTCAACTTCATGTTTAAATATATATAAATATATATAAATATAAAGATACAATTTTATAGATGTACAATTTGATAGAGGTACAATTTAGATGATTCTAAGCTTATTCCAATTTTCTATTGAAACCCATGCATTGTGAATGGTCCAGCTTTAACAATGAATCAAAGAGCAATTGCTCAACAATAGCATAGAGAACATGAGAAGCACAAAGAGAATCTAAAATAGTTACAAGTGTTCAAGCCATCCATGCCATTATAAACAGTCCAACTTTAACAATAAATCAAAGAACAATTATTTAATGATAGCATAGAGAATGTGAGAGAACACAAAGAGAAGCTGAAAATGTTATAAGTACTGAAGCTATACATAATCTAAGGAAGATGAATGTTTTGTGTCCTCATTGTAATGCATTGCATTGGTTTAATAAACATTTTAGCTCAATCGCCCAGGGAGTTGCCATTATTTGGATAATATTGTTGTCAAGGAAAAGTTTCTCTACCATATCTACCTTCTCCGCCTTTACTTTTGAGACGCTTATTTGAAAACCAAGATGCAAGAGTAAGGGAGTTCCAAGAAAATATCCGTTGGTACAATGCTGCACATGCATTTACATCCTTAGGTACAAATATTGATCGATTTGTGCTTCAAAGAAATGCTCCATATATTTTTAGAATAAATGGGAGTTGCACCATTTAGCAAGAGCATTGTTACCAGAAGAAGGTAGTAATCCAACTCATGCATAGCTCTATATCCACGATGCATCATTTACACAAGATAGAAAAATGGGATGTAATCATGGTTTATTGACTCAAACTATGTGGGAAATTGGAGAAGTTTTGAGGGAAAATAATCCGTTTATTGGATTATATAGAGAAGCACATGAAATACTATCTCAGGTATGGAATGAAGGAGTAGTAGAAGTAGATCTTGCTATTTTTTTATATTTTATGAATAAGAGCAATAGACGCCAATATAATCTTCCCACCACTTTTGAAGAAATTTCTCTTATATTAATTAGAGATGGATCAAAGCATAATGCACTTTGTAATATTATTATTTGCCTATGTAGTAATGGGTTGTTAGAAAAGATTCATGAGGCTCATCCAACTTATTTTCTCCTTTATTATATTCTATTTTTTTTGTATAGAATCCTTAGATGGTATCTAGACTTAAGGACACAAAATGTAGTGATGGATATTGTGTCAAGGACGAGAATTTGATGAAAAAATAATTCAGACAAGTGAAGCTTCACTCAAAGAAAGGTAACAAAATATAAATAAACAAGTATGTATATTGAAAGAGAAACTGGAATGACTATTGCCAAAAGACAACAAAACTAGAGACCCTTGAAACTAGACTGGAAGCAAGAAAGGAGTTGATAAGAGTGAAGAAGGCTTCACTCTTGTCTCTATATATACTATTCAACTAGGGACTACGTGGCGACGTTCTATAAGACCTCCAATATGTGTTGACTTTGTAGGACACATGCCTTGACTTACAAGGTAAGTTTTTCTACGTGTGGGCCACATAGTTAGCTTGATCTTCAAGCTAACAACATGTGTGGCATATGGCCAACTTTTTGACCACGATTCTAATCCAAAAATTCAATTAAAGATACCTACGAAGTCAAAGCAGCATCTATGAAGCTTCTAAGAAGCTTCTATATTAAATACTATAGAATTAACTTACTTTTATCTATTTTGACTTACTTCCACCTATTTGTATATGTAATTACTAGCTTATATAAGTATGTCCATGACATTACCCCCCCTTCTAGGAACGAGTTCCACGAAGAGCAGTCATCATATGTTGAGGAAATCTATGATGCAACGAATTGTATTTGCCACATACTCTGATCTTTGTTCTCTTCAAAGATGATTGATAGGGCCTCTCAACCATTGATAGTGTCCCATACTAAGGCGGGAAGATCACCCAGTTATTTGATCATTGTTGAGGCTTTCATAACTTCTTTCAAATAGAACATTTGGAACACCATCAGGAGTTGTTCCTACCTCTAGCACAATCACCAAACATCGGGAGTCCCTTCCCAAATCGTGATACCAAACGCGTAGTATCTTGCCATCTATTCGAGGAAGAACATGTCGTTCTAGAAGATCTTCATCTCGATTGCGTCGTCTTAAAGGTTGTGACAATCGTAATGTCTTATCCGACAGGTCAGTAAATGAAGGCTCTTGAGTCAAATCCGCTCGTTGTTGATTCTCCATCTCCTGAGCATCACTACTACAAAGAAGCTACGAACAAGGATTGAAAGTAGAATGTTATCTTGCCTAGATGTTGTTTCTTTTATAAAGAAGGAGAAATAAAAGGTGCTAGATAAGAGGATTGGAGAGGCAATAGCCTTACACAAATGGATTATTTTTCTTATCAATTTTTTTTAAGGCCTACAGAGTATTCCACAATTTTGCATGGAGAAAAGCTATTACAAGAATTTATGGTTGATTGATGGACAACAAATGAGCAATGACGTTTGAGATATCTACGTTATAAAGAAGGAAATCTATGTTGTCATGTTGTGGTTTGGCTGCTATATGAAAATAATATAATTATATACTTAATATATAATTTATTAAATAACATGGTAAGAGCCATGTTAGTAGATTTTAGTTGGTTGTAGAATATAATTTGATTATTATCTTGAAAAGAGGTTGTTTAAAAAGATTACTATAGAATTTGTATAACTTTAATTTCTTTTGATAGTGGCTTTTAAGATTGATTTTGATTGATAGTAACTTTTAAATATTTAGAGTCACCTTTATTAGACATTGGTGACCTTTGAAAACTTATTTTGGTTCTTTTATTTGGTGTTTAGAGCATAAATTATATAAATCTTATAAGAAAAAGGATTGAAGAAGGATTTTGGTAGCAAAGGGAGTAATAAGGGCACCAATATGGATGAATAGAGATGGATGATATTAATCTCTATTCCTATTGGCTAAAAATCATATCCAATGGGCTTGAAGGAGGTTGCCTAAGGCCATATTAGAGATTAGGGTTAGTTTTTTGGAGCCATTTGAACTTTGAAGGCTAAGATCAATAAGTTTAGGTTTTTGGCTATGGGTTTGGTACAAATCTTATATGATTTGGAGTTTATATGAAGGAGATATAGGCGCTCAAAGTTAAGGTACTGATTTGGAAGCTACTATCACTCTTTTGAACATAACACACGTCTACAAAAGACAATTGAGGATTAGCGACCATGACTAGAGAGAGCACTTTTTGTAGCTATATTTTTTGCATACTGCTTGCTAGATTCCAAGTTGGGATAAAAGAGATATTAGATTTTGAAGTTAGTACATGCAATCTAAGGGTAGTAGATAACTCGATTTACTAGTAGTTGTATCTTGAACTATATCTTAAGAAATTTGACAAGGTTTTGGCTCAAAATTTCAAAGAATGTGTATATTCATGTTAGTAAACTTTATACATAAGTTTGATGGCATTTAAGTATTGGATTCTTGAGATATTAAGAAAATAGTGCTCAGGTGCTTGTAAATTAGGGTTTAAAGCATCTGCTAGGATTTCTTAGATGCTAGAAGATTGGAATTGAATTTGTAGTTGGTATTTTTTTTTTTTTTTGTGGTAAAATTTAAGGATAAATTCTACCCATCTTATAAATTTGAGACAAACTAAATAGTTAGATCAAGAGTTATGAATTTCTAAAGTTCTAAAAGAGAAAATCCTTTGTAGGAAAAATATGTTTTGGAGGGATTTTGCTATATTTTGAATTTTATGCAAAATAAAGGAGTTTTGGAAGCTAAGACAAGATACATATAAAAGTTTAAGCTAAACTTTCTATAGTTAGATATCTAGTGTATTCCCAGATAGCAAATTATGTAATACTACAATGAGCTGATTTATACCAAAGATTAGTGGATGTTATTGTAATTCATCAAAATAGGCATAAAGAAAGACAATATGAATTAAATAATTTAAGACGTAGGATCTTACTTCTATCATCACATATTGGAAGTGCAAGACATATGATAGAAATACTTCAAGATTCTATGGCAATTACAAGGTTTTATCAACATCCTAATGTTTTTATGATAGTGACAGTAAATCCAAGATAGTCCAAAATTGAGAATGAATTGTTTCAAGGACAACAAACAAGTGACCAGCTAGATTTGGTTGCTTGTATATTTGAACTCAAGAAATATGCAATTATAAAAGATATAAAGAAAAGAGTTGTCTTTGGTCATGTTATTATATATGTTTATGCCATTGAATTTCAAAAGAGAGGTCTACTTTATGTGCACATTTTGATTTTTTTGGATAGAGAAATCAAGATTAAATGTGCTGGAGATGTGGATCGTATGATTTGTGTAAAATTTTCAAATAAAAATAATAACTGAGAGCTATTTGAAGTTGTTCTACAATACATGGTATATGATCCATATGGAATGCAAAATCTTCAAGCGCCTTGCATGGAAGACGGTTGTTGTACAAAGAATTATTCAAATATATTTGTGGAAGAAACAATAATAGATGCCGATGGATATTTTCAATATCGATGAAGAAATGATAGAAGAACATTTGAAGTTCAAGGAATGGTTTTTGATAGCAAGGATGTTGTTCCATTTTGTTCAAAACTATCTCGAAAGTATAATTTTCATATTAATTTTGAGGTTTGTGTATCTATTTTTACTATCAAATATAACAAAAAATACATCTATAAGGACCATGATTGCATTACAATGTAATTTGAAAACCAGCAAGATAAGATCAAATAATATTTGGATGCAAGATATAGTAGAGTTTTAGAGGCTTCTTGGAGTCTATTTAATATGTAAATTCATAAAGAAATGCCAAATATTATTTGTTTGGCCGTTCATCTACTAGAAATGCATCAAGTAGTATATGATCCAAATGATGAGGCATCTACAATTTTAGAACGTGCTAAAAGATAAAAGACAACATTAACTTCATTTTTTGAGACATGTACAGCAATTGTAGTAGCAAGAAAATATACATACCAACAATTTTCACAACATTTATTTTGGCATAAGACAAGAAAGATGTAGACGTTAAAAAAATATGGATTTGCTATTGGAAGATTATATTTTATAAATCTTGGAATGGAAAAAAGATATTATTTGAGGCTTTTGTTAATTCACGTGTCACGGACATACATATAATTACCTATATGAATAGATAAAAGTATGTAAAAGTAGATAAAAGTAGGTTAATTGTGTAATATCTTCTAGAGAAGCTTCTTAGAAGCTTCATAGACGCTGCTTTGACTTTATAGGAGTCTATAGTTGACTTTTAGGTTAGAAACTTGGTCAACAAGTTAGCCATGTGCCACACATGTTGGAAGCTTAAAGAACAAGCTAACTACGTGGTCCATCCATAGAAAACTTGCCTTGCAAGCAAAGGCATGTGGCCTAGAAAGTCAACATATATTGGAGGTCTTATAGAACATCGCCACGTGGCTTCTAGTTAGATAGTATATATAGAGGCAAGAGTGAAGCCCTCTTCACTCTTGTCAACTCCTTTCTTGCTTCTAGTCTAAGTTTCAAGGGTCTCTAGTTTTCTTGTATTTTGGCAATAGCCATTCCAGTTTCTTTCTTAATATACATATTTCTATTTTGTCCTATTTCTTTTTGAGAAAAGTCTCACTTACTCTTTAGCTTTCATCGAGTTCTTGTCCTTGACAGATTGACAAGAGTACACTTACAATATCAGAGCTTTGTCTTTTCTTGATTAAGAGTGGATTACCCCTTTTTCTTGATAAGACATAAGCGCATTAGAAGTTGCGGATTACCCTCTTTTAAACTGATATTGTTCTTAGTATTTTCTTTGTTATCAATTCCTCTCTTCTATTTGTTTTGAGCGTTATTAGACATCTTCTCTTTTCTAAGTGCTACTATGGCAGAGCTTGTTGAAATGAAGAGTGCAATGGCACAGATGCAAGAGCAATTGAGGGAGTTAATGCTTGCGATGCATCAACTCAATTTACCACCACAAGGAGCAACAAGAATGGTAGGAAGTGAAGATATAGAGATGATTGGGGCTGCTTCAACATCTACACCAAACCATGTCCCTTCTCCCAGAATGGAACACCCTTCGAGTGTTAGAGAACCGAGAGTTGCCTTGCCCGAGAAGTTTGATGGTACCAGATCCAAGTTTCGAGGATTCATCAATCAGGTCCAACTAGTAATTGAACTTCAACCCCAGAGCTATCCAACTCCAGGGTCACAAGTTAGATTCATTGGTACACTCCTTTCAGGTTCAGCATTGTCATGGTTTTCATCTTTTCTTGAACGACGAGATCCAATATTGGATAATCTGGAGGCTTTTTTGGCGGAGTTTCGATCCATGTTTGGAGAACATGATGCAATTCGTGTTGCAACCAACAAGATCCGTATTTTGCGACAAGGCAATCGATCAGTAACATTATATGCTTCGCAATTTCGACAACTTGCAACTGATATCAAGTGGGATGATGCCGCACTTGTGAGTCAATTTCTCTACGGATTACAATATGAGGTAAAGAAATTGATGCTTAATTTACCTGATCCTCAAACATTGAGTCAAGCAATTGACTTTGCTGTGAAGTGCGACAATCGACTTTTTGAATTTCGATCCGAGAGTCGTACAAGTGGGCCTCAACGTTACTACAATTCAATGGCAACACCGACGTCTCCTCAACACATACCTTCGGAAGTAGAGGATATGCAAATTGATGCGGTACGTTTCAAACCTCTTACTGAGCAAGAAAAGTCTCGTCGTCGACAAGGAGGATTGTGCTTATATTGTGGAGAACCTAAGCACACTGCTCAACATTGTCCAAAGAAGCGACGTAACTACAAAATGAGGAGTACGACTGTGAAAGAAGACAGTATGTCGGAAAACGAGTACGTCCAGCTACAATAGGGACCGTGCGGCTGGAATCTTGTACAACTTCTAATGAAGGTCCTATCCTCTCCTCAGAACCATCTCCTTGTTTTATAATAGATGTGCGTTTAGGACCTAATAATTACAAAGCCTCTGCCTTGATAGATTCAGGAGCCTCAGCTTGTTTTTTAGATGAAGAATTTGCTAGATGTCATAGAATATCATTAATACAAAAAACTAAACCTGTACACGTAGAAGTTATAGATGGTCGTCCGTTGTCTTCTGGAGATGTAACTCACGAAACACTTCCTGTAGATGTAGTAATAAATGGTCATAGTAGTTGCGTAATTTTTAATATAATTAGATCTCCCTCTAATCCAGTAATTTTAGGCTTATCATGGTTAGAAAAGTATAATCCTCGAATAGATTGGATTTCTCGTAAACTTGATTTTCCTCGGAGCATTAGTAACAGTTCTATTAATCAAGTAAAAAACCATGAGTCTAGTATAGAAAAACCCGCACTTATAGGTGCAAAAGCATTTATACACGCAGCAAAAGAAGGATCAACTTTTGCTATTTATGCTGCACCTATTTCTGAAAGCGTAAAGACTTCAAGTGGCATTCCAAGTCAATATCAGGATTATCAAGACGTTTTTGAGAAAAAGAATGCAGATATTCTTCCTGAGCATCGCCCATACGATTGTTCAATCGATCTCAAGGAAGGAACTCAGCCACCATTTGGACCAATTTACAGTTTATCGCAAGATGAGTTGGCTGAACTCAAGACATATATTGACGAGAATTTAGCGAAGAATTTCATACGTCATTCAAAATCTCCAGCAGGAGCTCCAATTTTATTCGTAAAGAAAAAAGATGGATCTTTACGAATGTGTGTTGACTATCGAGGACTCAACAAGATCACAATCAAGAACAGGTATCCATTACCTTTGATATCAGGACTCCTTGACCAGTTAAATCAAGCTAAGATCTATACAAAAATAGATCTAAGAGGAGCATATAATCTAGTACGGATCAAAGAAGGAGATGAATGGAAGACTGCGTTTCGAACCAGGTACGGACACTTTGAATACAATGTCATGCCTTTTGGACTCACGAATGCACCAGCTGCTTTTCAACATCTCATGAATGATGTATTTCGTGAATTCTTAGACAATTTTGTCGTCTGCTATCTAGACGATATCCTGATCTATTCCAAGAACGTTGAAGAACATGAAATACATGTTCGTCAAGTATTACAAAAACTTAGAGATGCAGGATTGTACGCCAAGATGGAAAAGTGTGTATTTCACACTACTCAAGTTGACTTTTTAGGATACATCATTTCAAATGATGGTCTCATGATGGATTCTAAGAAAGTCCAAACAATCATGGATTGGAAGATTCCAAAGACTGTAAGAGATGTCCAATGTTTCTTGGGATTTGCCAATTACTATCGGATCTTCATCAAAGACTTCTCACGAGTTGCAGCTCCACTTACACGCTTGACTAGTAAAGATAAATTTCAATGGAATCAAGAAGCGGAAGCAGCATTTGAAGCCTTGAAGACATCGTTTGTCTCTGCACCAGTCTTATATCGTGTTGACTTTTCCAAGGTATTTTTTATGGAAACAGACGCATCGGATTTTGCCTTGGGTGCAGTTTTATCACAAATGGGAACAGATGACAAACTTCATCCGATAGCTTTTCATTCAAGAAAATTCTCAGCAGCCGAGATCAATTATGAGATCCACGATAAAGAACTTCTTGCGATCGTGGATTCCTTTCAAGAATGGCGTCATTATCTAGAAGGCGCTTCTAGTCCAGTCACTGTGTATACAGATCACAAGAACCTCGAGTATTTCATGTCAGCACGCGTGTTGAATCGTCGTCAAGCTCGTTGGAGTATGTCTTTGTCAAGATTCGACTTCATTATCACTTATCGGCCAGGAAAACAACAAGGTTTGTCCGATGCCCTGTCTAGACGTTCTTATTTTGCACCAAAAGAAGGAGATGCAGCTTTTGAGCAACAAAGAACGGTCCTCTTGAAACCGGAGCAATTTCATCTCCGAGCAGTGAAATCAACATTGACTGTTGATTCAACTTTTCTCAAGCAAATCCAGTCCAGTATGTCCTCAGACCCTCTTGTTCATGATATCGAGAATAATTCTTCCAAGTCTCATGATTCTTCTAAGTTCGAGTTCAAGAATAATCTATTATATTTTGAAGGACGCCTATATGTTCCAGAAGGAAAAGCACGTTTGCGTGTTCTTCAAGCACGTCATGACTTTCCAGCAGCAGGGCACTTTGGATATAATAAGACTCTGGAACTCATATCAAGAGATTTTTGGTGGCCACAAATGTGGAAGTCAGTCAAAGACTTTGTACAATCATGTGATATTTGTTCAAGATCAAAAATTCCTCGACATCGACCTTACGGACTTCTTCAGCCATTACCTATACCAGAACAACCATGGTCTTCTGTTTCTATGGATTTCATCACAGATCTTCCAAACTCAAGATCTTATGATTCTATATTTGTGATAGTAGATCGTTTCACCAAGATGGCACATTTTATGCCATGTACAAAATCTATCACAGGTGAAGAAACAGCTAAGCTTTTCATTGATAATATCTATCGCTATCATGGATTACCTAAAGATATCATATCGGATAGGGGAACTCAATTTGTGTCGAGATTCTGGAGGACTCTTTTCAAGATTTTAAAAGTGGACATAAAGCTATCTTCAGCTTTCCATCCTCAAACTGATGGACAAACAGAGCGCGTAAACCAAGTCTTGGAACAGTATTTAAGGTGTACCATCAACTACCAACAAGATGATTGGACAAACCTTCTGCCATTGGCAGAGTTTGCTTATAATAATACGGTACATTCCTCCACGCAACAAACACCTTTCTTTGCCAATTATGGCTATCATCCACGACTTGATACTTTTGATTTTTCAAAAGTTGATAATCCTGCAGCAGAAGATATGGCAAATCGGTTGTCAGAGTTACATGCAATAATGAAGGCGCAGTTGAAGAAAGCTCAAGAACGACAAAAGATAAATGCAGATGTATATCGTAAAGAGCAACCACAACTCAACGTGGGTGATAAGGTATGGCTACTTCGTCGCAATATCAAGACCACTCGACCTTGTGACAAATTGGACTATCGTAGGCTTGGCCCCTTTTCTGTTTCTGAACAGATCAACCCAGTTGCATATCGGTTACATCTACCGGAGTCAATGAAGATCCATCCTGTATTCCACGTGTCTCTTCTTGAACCATATAAGACAGTGGATATACAAGGAAGAAGACAAATGCCACCGCCTCCTATAGAAGTAGATAATAATGAAGAATTTGAGGTGGAAGAGATATTAGACTCAAGGCGGTGCCGAAATAAGCTAGAATATCTTGTTCATTGGCGCGGATATGATATTAGTGAGCGCACATGGGAGCCATCCAGGAATCTAGCAAATGCATCAGCTAAAGTCAAAGTTTTTCATCAACGACATCCATCAAAACCAAGATGAAAACCTCTCTTATAAAAGAGACAAGATTGAGGCAAGATAACATTCAAATTCCTATCCTTGTTTGTAACTTCTTTGCATTTGTGACGCTAATTAGATGGAGAGCCAACAACCAGCGGATTCAACTCAAGAACCTTCGTTTGTTGACTTACCGGATGAGACATTACGATTGTCACAACCTTCAAGACGACGCAACCGAGATGAAGATCCTCAAGAACGACATGTTCTTCCTCGAATAGATGGTGAGATACAACGCGTTTGGTATCACGACCTTGGAAGAGATTCTCGATGTTTGGTGATATTATTGGAGATAGAAACGACTCCTGATGGTGTTTCAAATGTATTATTTGAAGGAAGTTATGAAGGCCTCAACAGTGATCAAATAACAGGGTGGTCTTCTCGCCCTGGAATGGGACACTATCGATGGCTAAGAGGACCCATCAACTATCTTCGAAGAGAACAAAGATCAGAGTATGTAGCAAATACAATTCGCCGCATATTAGATTTTCTCAATATATAATCACCGCTCCTCGTGGAACTCGTCCCTAGAAGGGGGGGTAATGTCACGGACATACATATAATTACCTATATGAATAGATAAAAGTATGTAAAAGTAGATAAAAGTAGGTTAATTGTGTAATATCTTCTAGAGAAGCTTCTTAGAAGCTTCATAGACGCTGCTTTGACTTTATAGGAGTCTATAGTTGACTTTTAGGTTAGAAACTTGGTCAACAAGTTAGCCATGTGCCACACATGTTGGAAGCTTAAAGAACAAGCTAACTACGTGGTCCATCCATAGAAAACTTGCCTTGCAAGCAAAGGCATGTGGCCTAGAAAGTCAACATATATTGGAGGTCTTATAGAACATCGCCACGTGGCTTCTAGTTAGATAGTATATATAGAGGCAAGAGTGAAGCCCTCTTCACTCTTGTCAACTCCTTTCTTGCTTCTAGTCTAAGTTTCAAGGGTCTCTAGTTTTCTTGTATTTTGGCAATAGCCATTCCAGTTTCTTTCTTAATATACATATTTCTATTTTGTCCTATTTCTTTTTGAGAAAAGTCTCACTTACTCTTTAGCTTTCATCGAGTTCTTGTCCTTGACAGATTGACAAGAGTACACTTACAATATCAGAGCTTTGTCTTTTCTTGATTAAGAGTGGATTACCCCTTTTTCTTGATAAGACATAAGCGCATTAGAAGTTGCGGATTACCCTCTTTTAAACTGATATTGTTCTTAGTATTTTCTTTGTTATCAATTCCTCTCTTCTATTTGTTTTGAGCGTTATTAGACATCTTCTCTTTTCTAAGTGCTACTATGGCAGAGCTTGTTGAAATGAAGAGTGCAATGGCACAGATGCAAGAGCAATTGAGGGAGTTAATGCTTGCGATGCATCAACTCAATTTACCACCACAAGGAGCAACAAGAATGGTAGGAAGTGAAGATATAGAGATGATTGGGGCTGCTTCAACATCTACACCAAACCATGTCCCTTCTCCCAGAATGGAACACCCTTCGAGTGTTAGAGAACCGAGAGTTGCCTTGCCCGAGAAGTTTGATGGTACCAGATCCAAGTTTCGAGGATTCATCAATCAGGTCCAACTAGTAATTGAACTTCAACCCCAGAGCTATCCAACTCCAGGGTCACAAGTTAGATTCATTGGTACACTCCTTTCAGGTTCAGCATTGTCATGGTTTTCATCTTTTCTTGAACGACGAGATCCAATATTGGATAATCTGGAGGCTTTTTTGGCGGAGTTTCGATCCATGTTTGGAGAACATGATGCAATTCGTGTTGCAACCAACAAGATCCGTATTTTGCGACAAGGCAATCGATCAGTAACATTATATGCTTCGCAATTTCGACAACTTGCAACTGATATCAAGTGGGATGATGCCGCACTTGTGAGTCAATTTCTCTACGGATTACAATATGAGGTAAAGAAATTGATGCTTAATTTACCTGATCCTCAAACATTGAGTCAAGCAATTGACTTTGCTGTGAAGTGCGACAATCGACTTTTTGAATTTCGATCCGAGAGTCGTACAAGTGGGCCTCAACGTTACTACAATTCAATGGCAACACCGACGTCTCCTCAACACATACCTTCGGAAGTAGAGGATATGCAAATTGATGCGGTACGTTTCAAACCTCTTACTGAGCAAGAAAAGTCTCGTCGTCGACAAGGAGGATTGTGCTTATATTGTGGAGAACCTAAGCACACTGCTCAACATTGTCCAAAGAAGCGACGTAACTACAAAATGAGGAGTACGACTGTGAAAGAAGACAGTATGTCGGAAAACGAGTACGTCCAGCTACAATAGGGACCGTGCGGCTGGAATCTTGTACAACTTCTAATGAAGGTCCTATCCTCTCCTCAGAACCATCTCCTTGTTTTATAATAGATGTGCGTTTAGGACCTAATAATTACAAAGCCTCTGCCTTGATAGATTCAGGAGCCTCAGCTTGTTTTTTAGATGAAGAATTTGCTAGATGTCATAGAATATCATTAATACAAAAAACTAAACCTGTACACGTAGAAGTTATAGATGGTCGTCCGTTGTCTTCTGGAGATGTAACTCACGAAACACTTCCTGTAGATGTAGTAATAAATGGTCATAGTAGTTGCGTAATTTTTAATATAATTAGATCTCCCTCTAATCCAGTAATTTTAGGCTTATCATGGTTAGAAAAGTATAATCCTCGAATAGATTGGATTTCTCGTAAACTTGATTTTCCTCGGAGCATTAGTAACAGTTCTATTAATCAAGTAAAAAACCATGAGTCTAGTATAGAAAAACCCGCACTTATAGGTGCAAAAGCATTTATACACGCAGCAAAAGAAGGATCAACTTTTGCTATTTATGCTGCACCTATTTCTGAAAGCGTAAAGACTTCAAGTGGCATTCCAAGTCAATATCAGGATTATCAAGACGTTTTTGAGAAAAAGAATGCAGATATTCTTCCTGAGCATCGCCCATACGATTGTTCAATCGATCTCAAGGAAGGAACTCAGCCACCATTTGGACCAATTTACAGTTTATCGCAAGATGAGTTGGCTGAACTCAAGACATATATTGACGAGAATTTAGCGAAGAATTTCATACGTCATTCAAAATCTCCAGCAGGAGCTCCAATTTTATTCGTAAAGAAAAAAGATGGATCTTTACGAATGTGTGTTGACTATCGAGGACTCAACAAGATCACAATCAAGAACAGGTATCCATTACCTTTGATATCAGGACTCCTTGACCAGTTAAATCAAGCTAAGATCTATACAAAAATAGATCTAAGAGGAGCATATAATCTAGTACGGATCAAAGAAGGAGATGAATGGAAGACTGCGTTTCGAACCAGGTACGGACACTTTGAATACAATGTCATGCCTTTTGGACTCACGAATGCACCAGCTGCTTTTCAACATCTCATGAATGATGTATTTCGTGAATTCTTAGACAATTTTGTCGTCTGCTATCTAGACGATATCCTGATCTATTCCAAGAACGTTGAAGAACATGAAATACATGTTCGTCAAGTATTACAAAAACTTAGAGATGCAGGATTGTACGCCAAGATGGAAAAGTGTGTATTTCACACTACTCAAGTTGACTTTTTAGGATACATCATTTCAAATGATGGTCTCATGATGGATTCTAAGAAAGTCCAAACAATCATGGATTGGAAGATTCCAAAGACTGTAAGAGATGTCCAATGTTTCTTGGGATTTGCCAATTACTATCGGATCTTCATCAAAGACTTCTCACGAGTTGCAGCTCCACTTACACGCTTGACTAGTAAAGATAAATTTCAATGGAATCAAGAAGCGGAAGCAGCATTTGAAGCCTTGAAGACATCGTTTGTCTCTGCACCAGTCTTATATCGTGTTGACTTTTCCAAGGTATTTTTTATGGAAACAGACGCATCGGATTTTGCCTTGGGTGCAGTTTTATCACAAATGGGAACAGATGACAAACTTCATCCGATAGCTTTTCATTCAAGAAAATTCTCAGCAGCCGAGATCAATTATGAGATCCACGATAAAGAACTTCTTGCGATCGTGGATTCCTTTCAAGAATGGCGTCATTATCTAGAAGGCGCTTCTAGTCCAGTCACTGTGTATACAGATCACAAGAACCTCGAGTATTTCATGTCAGCACGCGTGTTGAATCGTCGTCAAGCTCGTTGGAGTATGTCTTTGTCAAGATTCGACTTCATTATCACTTATCGGCCAGGAAAACAACAAGGTTTGTCCGATGCCCTGTCTAGACGTTCTTATTTTGCACCAAAAGAAGGAGATGCAGCTTTTGAGCAACAAAGAACGGTCCTCTTGAAACCGGAGCAATTTCATCTCCGAGCAGTGAAATCAACATTGACTGTTGATTCAACTTTTCTCAAGCAAATCCAGTCCAGTATGTCCTCAGACCCTCTTGTTCATGATATCGAGAATAATTCTTCCAAGTCTCATGATTCTTCTAAGTTCGAGTTCAAGAATAATCTATTATATTTTGAAGGACGCCTATATGTTCCAGAAGGAAAAGCACGTTTGCGTGTTCTTCAAGCACGTCATGACTTTCCAGCAGCAGGGCACTTTGGATATAATAAGACTCTGGAACTCATATCAAGAGATTTTTGGTGGCCACAAATGTGGAAGTCAGTCAAAGACTTTGTACAATCATGTGATATTTGTTCAAGATCAAAAATTCCTCGACATCGACCTTACGGACTTCTTCAGCCATTACCTATACCAGAACAACCATGGTCTTCTGTTTCTATGGATTTCATCACAGATCTTCCAAACTCAAGATCTTATGATTCTATATTTGTGATAGTAGATCGTTTCACCAAGATGGCACATTTTATGCCATGTACAAAATCTATCACAGGTGAAGAAACAGCTAAGCTTTTCATTGATAATATCTATCGCTATCATGGATTACCTAAAGATATCATATCGGATAGGGGAACTCAATTTGTGTCGAGATTCTGGAGGACTCTTTTCAAGATTTTAAAAGTGGACATAAAGCTATCTTCAGCTTTCCATCCTCAAACTGATGGACAAACAGAGCGCGTAAACCAAGTCTTGGAACAGTATTTAAGGTGTACCATCAACTACCAACAAGATGATTGGACAAACCTTCTGCCATTGGCAGAGTTTGCTTATAATAATACGGTACATTCCTCCACGCAACAAACACCTTTCTTTGCCAATTATGGCTATCATCCACGACTTGATACTTTTGATTTTTCAAAAGTTGATAATCCTGCAGCAGAAGATATGGCAAATCGGTTGTCAGAGTTACATGCAATAATGAAGGCGCAGTTGAAGAAAGCTCAAGAACGACAAAAGATAAATGCAGATGTATATCGTAAAGAGCAACCACAACTCAACGTGGGTGATAAGGTATGGCTACTTCGTCGCAATATCAAGACCACTCGACCTTGTGACAAATTGGACTATCGTAGGCTTGGCCCCTTTTCTGTTTCTGAACAGATCAACCCAGTTGCATATCGGTTACATCTACCGGAGTCAATGAAGATCCATCCTGTATTCCACGTGTCTCTTCTTGAACCATATAAGACAGTGGATATACAAGGAAGAAGACAAATGCCACCGCCTCCTATAGAAGTAGATAATAATGAAGAATTTGAGGTGGAAGAGATATTAGACTCAAGGCGGTGCCGAAATAAGCTAGAATATCTTGTTCATTGGCGCGGATATGATATTAGTGAGCGCACATGGGAGCCATCCAGGAATCTAGCAAATGCATCAGCTAAAGTCAAAGTTTTTCATCAACGACATCCATCAAAACCAAGATGAAAACCTCTCTTATAAAAGAGACAAGATTGAGGCAAGATAACATTCAAATTCCTATCCTTGTTTGTAACTTCTTTGCATTTGTGACGCTAATTAGATGGAGAGCCAACAACCAGCGGATTCAACTCAAGAACCTTCGTTTGTTGACTTACCGGATGAGACATTACGATTGTCACAACCTTCAAGACGACGCAACCGAGATGAAGATCCTCAAGAACGACATGTTCTTCCTCGAATAGATGGTGAGATACAACGCGTTTGGTATCACGACCTTGGAAGAGATTCTCGATGTTTGGTGATATTATTGGAGATAGAAACGACTCCTGATGGTGTTTCAAATGTATTATTTGAAGGAAGTTATGAAGGCCTCAACAGTGATCAAATAACAGGGTGGTCTTCTCGCCCTGGAATGGGACACTATCGATGGCTAAGAGGACCCATCAACTATCTTCGAAGAGAACAAAGATCAGAGTATGTAGCAAATACAATTCGCCGCATATTAGATTTTCTCAATATATAATCACCGCTCCTCGTGGAACTCGTCCCTAGAAGGGGGGGTAATGTCACGGACATACATATAATTACCTATATGAATAGATAAAAGTATGTAAAAGTAGATAAAAGTAGGTTAATTGTGTAATATCTTCTAGAGAAGCTTCTTAGAAGCTTCATAGACGCTGCTTTGACTTTATAGGAGTCTATAGTTGACTTTTAGGTTAGAAACTTGGTCAACAAGTTAGCCATGTGCCACACATGTTGGAAGCTTAAAGAACAAGCTAACTACGTGGTCCATCCATAGAAAACTTGCCTTGCAAGCAAAGGCATGTGGCCTAGAAAGTCAACATATATTGGAGGTCTTATAGAACATCGCCACGTGGCTTCTAGTTAGATAGTATATATAGAGGCAAGAGTGAAGCCCTCTTCACTCTTGTCAACTCCTTTCTTGCTTCTAGTCTAAGTTTCAAGGGTCTCTAGTTTTCTTGTATTTTGGCAATAGCCATTCCAGTTTCTTTCTTAATATACATATTTCTATTTTGTCCTATTTCTTTTTGAGAAAAGTCTCACTTACTCTTTAGCTTTCATCGAGTTCTTGTCCTTGACAGATTGACAAGAGTACACTTACAATATCAGAGCTTTGTCTTTTCTTGATTAAGAGTGGATTACCCCTTTTTCTTGATAAGACATAAGCGCATTAGAAGTTGCGGATTACCCTCTTTTAAACTGATATTGTTTTTAGTATTTTCTTTGTTATCAATTCCTCTCTTCTATTTGTTTTGAGCGTTATTAGACATCTTCTCTTTTCTAAGTGCTACTATGGCAGAGCTTGTTGAAATGAAGAGTGCAATGGCACAGATGCAAGAGCAATTGAGGGAGTTAATGCTTGCGATGCATCAACTCAATTTACCACCACAAGGAGCAACAAGAATGGTAGGAAGTGAAGATATAGAGATGATTGGGGCTGCTTCAACATCTACACCAAACCATGTCCCTTCTCCCAGAATGGAACACCCTTCGAGTGTTAGAGAACCGAGAGTTGCCTTGCCCGAGAAGTTTGATGGTACCAGATCCAAGTTTCGAGGATTCATCAATCAGGTCCAACTAGTAATTGAACTTCAACCCCAGAGCTATCCAACTCCAGGGTCACAAGTTAGATTCATTGGTACACTCCTTTCAGGTTCAGCATTGTCATGGTTTTCATCTTTTCTTGAACGACGAGATCCAATATTGGATAATCTGGAGGCTTTTTTGGCGGAGTTTCGATCCATGTTTGGAGAACATGATGCAATTCGTGTTGCAACCAACAAGATCCGTATTTTGCGACAAGGCAATCGATCAGTAACATTATATGCTTCGCAATTTCGACAACTTGCAACTGATATCAAGTGGGATGATGCCGCACTTGTGAGTCAATTTCTCTACGGATTACAATATGAGGTAAAGAAATTGATGCTTAATTTACCTGATCCTCAAACATTGAGTCAAGCAATTGACTTTGCTGTGAAGTGCGACAATCGACTTTTTGAATTTCGATCCGAGAGTCGTACAAGTGGGCCTCAACGTTACTACAATTCAATGGCAACACCGACGTCTCCTCAACACATACCTTCGGAAGTAGAGGATATGCAAATTGATGCGGTACGTTTCAAACCTCTTACTGAGCAAGAAAAGTCTCGTCGTCGACAAGGAGGATTGTGCTTATATTGTGGAGAACCTAAGCACACTGCTCAACATTGTCCAAAGAAGCGACGTAACTACAAAATGAGGAGTACGACTGTGAAAGAAGACAGTATGTCGGAAAACGAGTACGTCCAGCTACAATAGGGACCGTGCGGCTGGAATCTTGTACAACTTCTAATGAAGGTCCTATCCTCTCCTCAGAACCATCTCCTTGTTTTATAATAGATGTGCGTTTAGGACCTAATAATTACAAAGCCTCTGCCTTGATAGATTCAGGAGCCTCAGCTTGTTTTTTAGATGAAGAATTTGCTAGATGTCATAGAATATCATTAATACAAAAAACTAAACCTGTACACGTAGAAGTTATAGATGGTCGTCCGTTGTCTTCTGGAGATGTAACTCACGAAACACTTCCTGTAGATGTAGTAATAAATGGTCATAGTAGTTGCGTAATTTTTAATATAATTAGATCTCCCTCTAATCCAGTAATTTTAGGCTTATCATGGTTAGAAAAGTATAATCCTCGAATAGATTGGATTTCTCGTAAACTTGATTTTCCTCGGAGCATTAGTAACAGTTCTATTAATCAAGTAAAAAACCATGAGTCTAGTATAGAAAAACCCGCACTTATAGGTGCAAAAGCATTTATACACGCAGCAAAAGAAGGATCAACTTTTGCTATTTATGCTGCACCTATTTCTGAAAGCGTAAAGACTTCAAGTGGCATTCCAAGTCAATATCAGGATTATCAAGACGTTTTTGAGAAAAAGAATGCAGATATTCTTCCTGAGCATCGCCCATACGATTGTTCAATCGATCTCAAGGAAGGAACTCAGCCACCATTTGGACCAATTTACAGTTTATCGCAAGATGAGTTGGCTGAACTCAAGACATATATTGACGAGAATTTAGCGAAGAATTTCATACGTCATTCAAAATCTCCAGCAGGAGCTCCAATTTTATTCGTAAAGAAAAAAGATGGATCTTTACGAATGTGTGTTGACTATCGAGGACTCAACAAGATCACAATCAAGAACAGGTATCCATTACCTTTGATATCAGGACTCCTTGACCAGTTAAATCAAGCTAAGATCTATACAAAAATAGATCTAAGAGGAGCATATAATCTAGTACGGATCAAAGAAGGAGATGAATGGAAGACTGCGTTTCGAACCAGGTACGGACACTTTGAATACAATGTCATGCCTTTTGGACTCACGAATGCACCAGCTGCTTTTCAACATCTCATGAATGATGTATTTCGTGAATTCTTAGACAATTTTGTCGTCTGCTATCTAGACGATATCCTGATCTATTCCAAGAACGTTGAAGAACATGAAATACATGTTCGTCAAGTATTACAAAAACTTAGAGATGCAGGATTGTACGCCAAGATGGAAAAGTGTGTATTTCACACTACTCAAGTTGACTTTTTAGGATACATCATTTCAAATGATGGTCTCATGATGGATTCTAAGAAAGTCCAAACAATCATGGATTGGAAGATTCCAAAGACTGTAAGAGATGTCCAATGTTTCTTGGGATTTGCCAATTACTATCGGATCTTCATCAAAGACTTCTCACGAGTTGCAGCTCCACTTACACGCT